>NW_010126108.1:0-19156 GCF_000699245.1 Pterocles gutturalis | reverse complement strand
TCCTGCTGATTTCAAAGAAGAGATATCTTTCATTCCCATCAATAATACTTCCATTTCTAAGTATTTTTTCATCTCTTAGGGATGCACAGGTTCTGACACTACATTAATTTTTAAGGAAAGTTATACATAGGTCTCCTTCTAAAGCAGCATCCACTGATTTACCCCATAGTGGGTGTAAATCAGCAAGGGGATTCCACATTGTACAATGACAAGGAATGAAGATTAATACTATAATTGCAACAGTTTGCCAAAGAGGCGAACAAACTCATCTACTAATCTTTAAAAAGAGGTATCAAAAACTCTGCAAAGCTAGCTGACACACATCACTAAACTAAAACACACACATACACTCTCCATATATATTCAAATAATAAAGGCAATTATCTGCTCAGACTGAAAAAAATATTTTATGCAGCTTCTCTGCAAGTCTCTTACATTGCTGTATCATCTTATTGTACTTTGGAGTAAACTCATGTTTTTATCCTTAATGAAAAGCACAAGTCATAATACCCCTTCAAGTTTTACTGTGGTGCCCTGATTAAGTGTAGCACTGATTCAATTATTTGCCTCTTGCATAAACAATCCACCTAACAGCCTCTGAACAGTAAATATATTTTTCTCTGATGCAGCGCTCTGCTTTTTCCTGTGGGAAGGAGATACCTGTCTAGAACAGCCTTTTACACAGAGAACCACAATGTATTTAACAGGTATACCTAAATTCAAAATTAAAAAAAATAATTCATTTAGTTACCCAAAAATCTCTCCACTGGACATCACTACTAAATGGTGAAAAATACGTATTTTTTAATACCTCAAAACTGCTTGGCAATTAGCATGATTGCTCCAGCAACCCGCCATGCAATTATGCCATATGTGATCTAGATCTTTCCCCTAATAAGCTCAAATTACAGTGCTTTTCCTCTGCCAGTTCTTCTGACCTTTTTGGTCCATGGCCTTAGGGCTTTCTTGTACAACTGGCTTGCAGTCTTTGAGCACAGAAAGCAGAGGTTGCCACATACAGACATTTTAATACACAGAACAGCTCATCGTGACAAGTTATTTCTGAAATTACATCGAAATGTGTTTGTCCAATACAAAGACTAAAAACAAAAAAAGAATTCAACCTTTAGTTAACAAAATCCCTCAGCACAATAAACCACTTCCTGGCAATCTCTCATTCAATTCCAATGCAACACTTATTACTGGACTAAGTTGTACAAGCAATTATAATACTAGACTAATTCTACAAATAATTATCACCAAAAGAAGGTCTCATGTAGGGATGAGAGATACTAACAGCACGTATATACAGGTATTGTCAGACATGTTGCACCAGGAACTCCATAGGCATGAAAAACACCTGCAAACTGCTCGATGGCCATAAAAATTATTCCTGATGATGCCTATTTCAGACACATATTACTATGTAAAATTCATTATCTACTTTAATCAATTAGAATAATCTGTTTTTAATTAACATGGAAATTGGTTTAGTCTTCCAGAAATCTGAATTGTTTGATAGGCCAGATGTTCCTTTCAATAAAAAAAGTTTTAGAACAGAATATTCACAAGGCCGCTGAAGTTTCCCAGTTTTCATTGCACAGCACAGATCCTACTCAAAACGCCCATGATTCTTAGCAACACTTTTTTTTTTTTGGTAAGTTGGCATTTTTAGCTATGATTTAAAATTGTCTTGTAATATTCTCCATTCTTTCCAGATTGAATCTCAATACTAGTAAAAAAAGAATTGAAAGAACACCATTTTAGGAAACTTTAATGTAGTAAGTATAAAAAATAGCTTCACATGCATGTTTAACCAGTTCTCAAATATCTGCATATCACATAAATCCTGACTACGAACATGAAATTCAACTATATCAGAATAATTAGAAAGCAAATAGATTAATTTTTTTTTCAAATATGATCTTCAAAGATACGTATGTTCAAACTGCCAAATACTCTGCATATCCAAACTTCATACATCAATTTAAATCTACAAGCAAAGTGTAATCCCTTCTTCCCTTCTCTTTCTTCACTCACAGAAACTCAACTTCCCTTTCTCTCCCTATAACTGAAATGTTCCTATTTATTAGGCTTCTGCCTCCTGTTTTAGCCTTTCATTTAAGGACTGTATTGATAAAAGGCTGTCCAGGAGAGTTCTAACACTTTCTTCTCATGGCAGTTATAATCAAGTGACACAAGCACATACTTAAGAATTAAAATTTCTATCATGTGACTTAATCCTCTCTATTAATTTCATGCACGCTGGTCAAACTTTCAATAATCCCAATTCTCTTACTGCAGAATAGTCTTATAAACACTCTTTAACAGTAACATAATAAAAAATCACAGCCTAACAATTCGTCTTCTCTCATAGTTCAATTTTAAAAGTAGAAATAAACAGAAAATAACTACTACCTTGTACCTATATTGAACACCTATACTGAGCCAAAGGGAAAAATGGCCAATTATCAGCACCATCAAAACTTTCTATAATATGAAAGCTTTCTTGGGACATGAAAGACAGTCTTCTTCACACTGTATTTGGAAAAACTAGAAAAGAAAAAACAAGGAAGCAAAGCTTGATAAAATGCTTAACTCCCTCTTGGCAATATATACCTGTGTTGGTATTTCATTACCACTTAGCAACATAATAAAAAAGAAGAAATAGGTTGTCACGATCTATTTTACTTGTAAGTTTGCAAAGATGACTTTAAGGTATGTACTAAATATAATTATGTACCATTTATATATTAATAACATAGTTACTTAAATCAGAATTCAATACAGTCCTTGACAAAAAAATATAATCCAAGCCTTATGCTGTTAATTAAATATTAATCGCAATACCATGGCAACAGAAACATTGTCTCTTCTCTTAGTGAGAAAGAGCCGCTAGAAGAAACATTTGTGTTTCAGAGATAACATCCAGTATTTCCTCCAAGGCTACATGAGTCATCCTTCTCAGATTTTTGCCAGAATGTTTTTAAAAATAACATCTTAATGCTTGAGAAGTAACATAATATGAAAAAGAAATCATCTAGACAAGTACTCTACAAGAAATTCTTGCTAAACCACTCCTGCCCCAGGAAAAAAAATAAAATAAAAGCATTGTTTTGAATCAGTAGCCCAATTCAGTTTACAATAACCTGTGGGATGATGCATTCAATTTCACCTTTTGGAAATTAGCCAGCACTGGCCTTTGGCACCAGCACCTGCTTCACAGAGGGCTGAGAAGGGAAGTAATACACGTTTCTTAACATCAACTTAACATTTTTGATTCTTTCACCATCATTTTACAGAATGCACGATTAAGGAATACTTGCTACCAACTCAACTAAATAAATACATATTTCAAATACCTGCATTATCAAAATTGTTTTTTCCTACAGCTGGATACTAGCAAACAGAACAGAAATAACAAAGCTTCTTTTACTAGCACTCTAAACCAGGCGAAAGCGAGAGACAAAGGATAAGCCTACCATGCTGAGAGCAAAATATTTTGGGACACTTCAATAATAAGACAGTAAAATAAAAAGAATGAAAAAACCTGGGTAGCTTGTGTTGTAATTTTCTAAAATTGAGTATTTGCATTATTAAATATTATATATCTCTTACCATCTTCATTCAGGAACAATTTGTTGAATCTTAGTCCACTAGGCTCTTTACCAACGTATCTGTGCACATACTCTGTGCCAAGATCATTAACAGCAATAGCATATTTCAAAGGCTTTACACAGGACTGAAGACAAAATGGAACTTTGGTATCGCCAACAGAATGCCTGGGAAAAACACAGATTAAGAGCTTTGAAATTTTCTGTTTGTCACATTTTAAAGTACAGAAAAAAAGATTTAAAGGTTTTAATAATTGCCTCCATAAAGTAAGCATAACTAAGTTACTTGCTAGTCATTATTGAAGATGTAACAAAACAAAAGCAAATTCAGAAATGGGTTTGTACTAGAGAAAAAAAAAAAGCACTCTAGCTATATCTGAGATCTATATACACTCTTACAGGAGAAAGTTTAAACAAACCTGAAAAACAAACTAACGTTAAGTTCTGTCCAGTTTCCACACCTTCATTTTCTTTTAAAAGAATACGGATCTGAATTTTTTCCAGTGATGTACAGTGACCAAGAGCACAATATAATCTAGCTTTAGATATAGTATTTACAAATACTATTTAAACAATATTTCATAATAGTAAATTAATTCACCCTAAACAGGGAAGTTGAAAAAATGTTAAGAAAGATGACCAAGTGGATTTCACTACTTAAACAACTCCAATAAAGCTTTTTTTTTAATTAAACCATGAGATATCATGAAGGGCTGTATATCATAGAATATTTGAAGTTGGAAGAGACCCATAAGGACCATCAAGTCCAACTCCCTGCTCCTCATAATATGAGAGACAGTTTAAATAACTGAAACAGTAAAATCTACAAATTAGAATATACCTCTGTCCATCCACCGTGCAAAGTGACACACCCCACAAATCAGGGCTGAACTTGGCCAGCTGTGGAATATAGTCAGCAACCTATCACAATGTGAAATAAAAAAAATAAAAAAAGGAGACATTACAACATCCAAAATATTTAACTATATGTTAATTAAAATAAATGCCAATGGGAAGTATACACAAGTTACAACCAAATTACTCCATTAACAATCACCTAGTATATTTAAAGCTTCATTACAAATTATTATATTCACTAGATTACTATCAAATAAAGTATTTTTTCAATGGAAGTAAACTTTGGCACATTCTAAGGGGAATTTCTGTTCCATGTTACGGCATGTTTAGCATTTTCAAATCACTTAAAATTTTAGATTGTAACAAAGTTTGTGATTTTTCAGTTCAAGTATTGAAAATAAGCACTAGGATAAACTTTAATTAGTAATATAGGCATGGTGTTGACAGCTATTTCTGTCACACAACCAGCCAGTTGTGTACAGTAGGATAATTCTAAACTCTAAACTAGACTTTAGTCTGACAAATTATATAGCAGTTTTACAGTTTATGTAAAATAAAGAACGAACCACACTCTTTTTCCCTTCTAACCTCAAAATTGTAAAAGATGGTCAGAGGTAAGGAGCTTTATTTGTAACACAGTTTACAAGTTGCCGACACAACTAAACTTCCACAACAATTTTATCAAGTTACCAGTTTATCATTTTGCTAAAAATGTTAAGAAAAATCTGTCCACTTAACAAACATATTTGGTTTATATCAAGAAATCCATAGAAGTTTGAAGTTTAATTTACAAATAGCATACCTTTCCTCCAGATTGTTTTTTAGCACTTTCATATAACTCATCAATATGTGAAGTAAATGACATAAAATCTGGAATTACAAACTTCCTCCTGAAGGCTTGAGTAAGCAACACAATATTACTTTGTACACACCTGTAAAAAGTTAAAAAAAGGTTTATTAGTATTTTGACAAAGTACTGTTAAAAACCCTACTTAAGCAGCAATTACATGCTATATAAACAATGACTGTCAGTCCCTTGAAGTTACATGCCTACAAGAAGAGGTCTTTATTAGAAAACCTTTTCTATTTTCCTGTCTATATGTTATAAGTAATTATTTTAAATTATTTTTAGAATTGCTTCATTGCATTCACTTTTATGCTGTTTTACTTAAAGCCCTTATTTGAAGTTTCAACTGAAAGGCTGTACTGCAAGGCACTAGCAATCTGCCTTCGAGTAGCAGCTAAGCTTGCAAAAGGGATCTAAACCACCCACTCCTTAAGATGAAGACATGTGACAGCTGTCCAACCCAGCCCTTGTCCAAAGAAATACTGATTTCAGAATTAGAACAGACTTCTGAGGTCCAGGGTTGGTTTCTCTCACTTCCAACTGGTTTCACCATGAACTGAACCAGAACACCTCCAACAGACCAAACTGGAATGAGTTTACACTCTAAAAAGAAAAAAAACCCTGTGGAAGTACTCCATAACATCTTCTAAACTAAACAGAAGTTAACAGTGAGCAGTATTGCAAGTCTTTTGCTTCAAACTATCACCAGTTACGGAATCTTTGCTGCCTTTTAACCCACAATACATTATCATCCACACTCTCTGAACATCAGCCCATCTGGTACATTTGAAAAACTGATGAGGTAGAAAGGAAAGGACTTATCTAGGAGAAACAGAAGGGAAGGATCAAAATACATGCTGAGACATGCTGCTTACAGTGGTGTGTCTGTGGGTGGGAGGTGAGTGGAAGCAAGGGTGGGAGCTAGGAGCGATTAACACGTTACATCCATTCATTTCAAATGCTGGTAAGCGCTATTCTCTGATGGTGAAAGAGATACAGCAGAGAAGTTTCCATTGTAGACACTGGCATCCTAAGAATTACTGTCTGTAATAAGCTGTTTTGCTAGTCTATGTTAAAACAGCAACTGAGTGGGTTTTGTTGGCATTTCTCATGCTTACCCACTCCTTTTTTACATATCTCGCAAAAAAATCCTGTTTGGTTCGCTCCCCTGTAGGGGCACTTTGTGCTGAAGTAGAATTTTAGCTATGATATTAACTTTAGTCTTCGTAATTTTAAGGTTGATAAAGGATCCTGGGAAAGAAGAAAAGCAACCAGATGTGCAGAGGCATCCAATTATACAGGACGTGAGAAAGATAAGGAGAAACTGAGAGAAATAATTAGCACAACTAAGTTTTAGAGGTTGTGTTGACATAGCTCCGAAAGTTACGGCCCCAGGATTGAAAGTAGCCAATAGTGATTTTGTTGTTAAGAATTTAAAACTACTGTATCCAATCAGTAGCTGCCAAATCTGAAAGAGCTCTGTATAAAAGCATGTGTGCAACACACAATAAATGGCTTTCACTTTCATCATAATTGGCTCATCTGGGTGGTGTCCAAGAACTTCGCCCGCTGACTGCAAAGAAGTCCGCCAGTCGACTACACTCCCCACAGCCTCCAATCACAGTTACCTACTGCAGGTGCAACAACCCCTTCTCAAAAGTTATTAATAAGTTATGGCATCTACATGTGCAGAAGGAATGACAACCTTCAGATGCACTTCTATGTTGTCTGAATCACCTGGAAAGCTTTAAGTACTCTTGCAAGAAAAAAAAAATTTTGAAGCTCACCCAAACCTATCACCACACCTCAAGAATACGAAGTGTGGAAAACAAGGAGGTATGCACTGAAATACAGTCCTCTGACACCACAATATTTTTTCGAAACAGGAAGGGGATTTATACACTCACCAATTCACACCAAGTCTAGGATGCCCACTTCAATAATTCAATCGTTTTAAGCTACAGATTGAAACTCACTGCAGAAGTAGCTACGCTGGTTAAAGACATTACCTATTTCTGCAAGAAGTTATTGTTCCCAGACTTCTTCCGAGGCCAGCACGTGGGTATTTATCCTGGTACTCCTTAACCCAGGCAAACCACATAAATTCACAGACATTAAATACGGGGGTTCAGTTAATCTAGATGGGTATTCGGAACAAATACTGCATGGACAAAAATGACAGGGCTCTTAGCAAGCTGCAGTTCATGGGGCAGTAAAATCTTCAGCCAACAAGGACACTAGCCTTGACAGCCTCTGATATTCTCCCCACTGGAGTTTCTAACTGGTTTATGTTCCAGGTAACCCTTTGGAGACCAATGGTCTGAGGCTCAAGAGAAGTGGACCAGTAGGAAAAGGTCGCTGGGAGGAATTTAAATTAATATATTGAAAAAGAAAAATCTTTCTACAGTCAAATTTGACAAAAAACATAGCCTTTATCCCCCACATACTTCATCAGTGTTCAATATAGGTACACTAAAACCTTCCCACCTCAAATTCTTCCATTTCTTAAAACATTACAATCTTACCCTAAAAAACAAAAAAGCCTGTCTTGCCAAATCCCAATCCAAGTATTCCACTTAAATATGCAAAAAAACTTCTTCACGGTGAGGGTGACAGAGCACTGGAACAGGCTGCCCAGAGAGGTTGTGGAGTCTCCTTCTCTGGAGACATTCAAAGCCCGCCTGGATGCGTTCCTGTGTGATCTGATCTAGGTGTTCTGCTCCGGCAGGGGGATTGGACTAGATGATCTTTCAAGGTCCCTTCCAATCTCTAACATTCTGTGATTTCTTCCCCCATTGGAAAGCATGTCTTCTCAAACTACAAAACTTCCCCAATACATTTGGGCTCAGAAGATTAGAATGCAGGTCTTACGATCTATAGTAACTTTCAGTGACTTGCATAACCTAAAGTAACAGTTTGGGTTTGTTTTTTTTTTTTTTTTAAACAATCTTTGGTCTCTAGCATAAAGTTAGGATCACTATGTTTATCACACAACTTGTTACATTTATCCACTCTTTTTCAAGTTCTGGCTCAGATTGCTCATTATTGCTTCCCTACAGAAAGTAGACATCTGCTAAAAGCACAGTCTGAACTCCCACCAATTCTGAAGAACTGTTAGACTGCCTACACAGCTGAATAGACACCTTCTTTCTGTTTAAAAAGCTACAGTATAAGCATTACAGAAAGGAATGTGAAATTGCATTTCCAACTAGCAAGACTAGGTCTGCAGAAGTGTTCAATGTATTTAGATATTTTGGAGGAAAAAAAAAAGTTACATTATTTTGACAACTGAGGTATTAATATCATA
The DNA here is from genome assembly GCF_000699245.1 of Pterocles gutturalis. Lineage (NCBI taxonomy): Eukaryota > Metazoa > Chordata > Aves > Pterocliformes > Pteroclidae > Pterocles > Pterocles gutturalis. The sequence goes on along the minus strand of NW_010126108.1, from coordinate 10,530 downwards.
ACACAGCAGAAGTCCACTACATCTTCTGCCAAAAGCTTTCTAAATGCTCATCAAATGGGATGAAAACACTTATTAATACCTGGGTTAAGCATATCTAAATGAAAGTTTTCTTCATGATTTGCTACCTAGATTGAGAGAGCCACACAGCTGCTCAGCAGCAAATAGATAACCCTGCTTGAGATCCAGAAACAGATTGCCAGGTTTATGGTTAGAACATAACATACCCAGATTGCTGCTTCCTACCCACAGATCAGAGGAGCTCTGCCTAGCAAGACCACAGTTCTAGGCCAGTAAAGCAGGACAGATAGCACCTTGTGACACAGGCTAAGTCTACAAGCCAAGTAAATTATTCTGGAAAATAATCCAGTTTATACCATTTCACTCAAGTTTACACCGTTTTCAAAATAACCCAATTCTGACTGCCTCATGCCTTTCCTCCTCATCCCCCCCCACCACTGACCAAAACACTTAAGAAATAGGGCTTTTAGCAAGTCTTCTATATTTCTGTAAGCAACGAGCTGTGAGTAAAAGGAAAAGCTAAGAGGGGTAGGAGGATTTATTTCAAAGATTATTAGAGATTTGTCTACAAATTAGCTACAATGTCACAGAAACAGAACTAAAATATAGGATACATCAAAATATGCACACTCTAATGGGGAAGATTAGAGTGTACAGCCCTCCATATTTGTTAAGTTGCCTAAGTTTCGTACAACTATAGTTAGATAGTACTACTACTACTTTATTAAGTAGCACCATAGCTAGGGTACCAAAAAAAAATTCACATAGCAAACTAACTTGCATGCTGCAGTGCTTTCAGTAAGCAGGCTGTTTTCAGCGAGGTATCATTCATGCTACAAAAACCCCATGTTATGTTACATAGATGTAACACGAACAGCTAATTCAAGAAATTTGTCAAGCACGCTCTCCGAAACGTGCACTAGTGAAGTCTTCAATTCAAGAAACTCTGCAGATGACAGATTAAAACCTGAAGTTGTCCTGCCTGTAACGTGGAGATTTTTTTTCCCCCGCAAATTTTTACTTCGAGCACTGTAAAGCCAGAAATCTTCAAAATAAAGCAGCTTTAGTTAAATTGGAGTCTAATGTTTAGAACCACTAAAAAGGTGCTGAAACTTCTGCTCCAAAGACAGACAGTACAGATGCAAGAGCTAAAAATATTTTACAGGTAATTTCCACTGGACTTGATTGATTTAGTCAAGCTTATGCTATCACCACTCCATGTCACTTATCCTTGATGCTTTCTTTGAACTACAGCTTTGGATTCAAATTCATCAGGAGAATTACACCACTGCAACACTGACTTTTACATTTAGGAAACTGAAGCTTCCAAGTCCTGAGGTAAGTACATATGAATTGATACATTATTACATTTCACAGCTTAAAGACCTGGAGAAGAATAAAAATACAGGAACCTTGCATGAGTCTCTGCACAGCAAATGCAGTGTGCCTAGGAGGAACGGATAACTAAAATCTGGGGAGCTTTAATTTATAAAAAAGGATAACACCTGTTGCTGCCAAGGAAAATCTGCTGTGCAAAAAGAGATTCACCTCTCCACTCTCTGTAGAGTCTTCCTGTTCAAGACTCTTTCTTCACAAGAAGGAACCATGTAAGCCTTCCACAAATTATCACAGTAACAACCACTCCCCTAACACAGAGGATCAAATCCTAGAGGTATAACATAGAACACAGGCTAATCGTCAACCCTCTAATTAGCAATCACTTGTCCTTTTTTTTAATACAAAGCCCTTGCCTAAAGCATAATTCATAGTTTACTATTACGAAAAAGCCTTCTAGTATAAATGTAAGGCATAATAGCAAAAGAATTTCATTTCCAATCCAACCATACATCCAGGAAGGTTTCTGACGCTGTAACAATTCAGAGTTTTCACTGCATAGACAAATAACTAGCAAAGATGCGGCCTTGAACTTAAATACAGGAATAAAGTTAGTCCATGTTATACCTTTAAGAAATATCCCACACTTGATTAAGGAGTTGACTGGCTTGTTATTTTGTCACACACACAGACGTTAATTTTTTCTCAATGTACTTCCAAAATTGTTTATATATATTAAAAAACACATAACATACACACTTGATGTTTATATGTATATAAGCTATGTAAATACATATTGTAAGGACACACTATATACTATATATTTTGTATTCTTATCTGTATATAATATATATGCAACTATGTGTAAATACCCCTTTTAGACACATATATATTTTAAATTGTAACTGAGAGGAAATAGCACTAAGCAGTGTTAGTTCACAAATTCAAAAAATGTCACAGAACAACAAAATTGTACCAATTTTGACAAAACTATACTCTTCATGAAAGAAGCAAGTTTTAGATATTACGTCATTTACCCTGTAAATGGAATAAAAATATTAACTCAAAAAATAGTCTACAAATTTCATTTCAAGACTTAAGAGCCTCTAAATTTCCAATCTTTCAGCACGCAAAACTGTAAGTAGGGAGCAAGGGAGTGTGCTTGGAATGAACTGAAGGCAACCTGAACAGTGCTTATATTGTTCAGCTAACTGACCACAGACTTTCAGACTTTTCTTAAAAAAAAAAAAAAAAATCACTAAAATATGGCATATAAATCTCCGAAACAGACCAAAGCAGAGTCTACAGTCCTAACTGCTCTCATCTCTACATATCTTGAAATTTAACTTCACTCTATTTTTCATATACTCACTTTTAGAATTAACTACATACATACTCTGAACACCTCGCTAGACAGAAGCTGTATCCTGCACTTCAGATTAAAAACTGATGATGCAGCGAGAAAGAAGTTTTACGTACTCGTACTAAATACTCCATGCTGCATCAATTAATTTATTTGGCATCTGACCAAGAGTTGTAGTACGGGATCAGATACACAACACCAGCACATCAAACTCTTGTGGAGATCACACAATCTGCGTGCTGCACGAAACCAGAGAACACACTCGTATGAAAATAGGATCAGTAGGAGTGTGTGTTTGACTCTTGATTTAATTACCTACTGATTTATATACCTTATGTCTCTCCTCAGGCAGCAGTAACACACAGACAACATTCATTCAGAACTATACAGTTACATTATTGAGAGAAATTTACTTTTTAAAAAGGTCTTTGTCCAGCATAACACCATCTGAAGTTGTTTGAAGGGTCAGTCTTAACATATCCATGCACTCTTTCAGACGGGGATCAGATGTACGTAATCCTGTAGATTTGAGTGCCTATTACAATAAAACAATAATTACTAAAAAGAAAAAATATGCTACTACAATCAAGTTCTCTACTGTTCCTTTATTTATCAAGGTAAGTGACATCTGCCACTGCGTTACCAACACAGAGACATTTTGACACCTTATTGATCCTTTTGCCATTCTGGCTAACGTCAAAGGATTAATGTCATTTGAAATCCACAGTGGCTCAACCACATTTTACACAAGTGCAAATACCAGCCAGCCCTGACACAGATACAGATGCTTTCATGCAGACTCATTTGCACAGCAAAGTGAATAATGATACTAGTACACTCATTCTCTTAATCACATAAACAGTATCAGGGGAAAAAAAAATATATAGTTACATTCCTTGCTGCAGCTAACCATGTGTAAAAGATATACTTTATTTTCTATTCTTGCATTTAGAATGTTAAAAAAAACCCTTGCAGTAGTAAGCTATCATACAGCACTCTGGAACAGTAAACTTACAGTTATGAATTTATGAACAGGTATTTTTTCTTGTCCTTCTGCAATGGTATAGAAGAGTAGATCTTCTAAGCTAGGAAGGAGACCTTGCTTCACTTTACTGGGAGAAAAAAAAAAAAAAGAAAGCACATACACAGATTAGTTTAGTGCATATTTTATTTACACACATTTTTGCATTATTCATAAGGAAACAAATTTTCACTACCAGTATAACTGCTACCATTGGTTTCAAAGAATGCTTTTATCAGTGAACACAAAGCTTAATTCAACTTTAAGTAGGAAATCAATGGTAATATTAAAAGTAGCATATATACACTTCACAATCGCAAACATTTTTAACTGCAACATAGTCACGTTTTTACTGATCTACTTCTAAATATAATCTTAGAAATAAATATTTTTTGGAGCAGATTCACCAGGTTTCCCTCTTCTTGATGTTACAGAAGAAGAGACAACGAATGTGTATTATTTCCTCCAAAATAGTTCTGTTTTTAGGAACTCCTAGAAAGAGTCCTAAAGCCGTTGTCCTTCTAGAAGCTTATGTAAGCCGCATCAGTTCCAGTGGAAGCAATCAAAGCCACATGCAGCATGGCACAGTAACCTGAACCAGCTCAGCCACCAGAAGCACTAAATCCCATTGTGCATACTTAGCAAAGTTAACATGCGGTGTAGATACTTCTTTAATGGTCGCGTGTTTATCAATGTAAATACACTGGCTACCCAAGTATTCCATGTGTTAACTATTTTATTCTGAGATATGCTTCCTCTATGCCTGCACTTTTTTGTAACTTACATTTCCATTTTAAGCGAAATGTGAAAGAAAACCACCAGGTTAAGCATCAACAGTCCTTCCAAGAGAGAAGGCTGGAATACTGACAGCTTTCCCTCAAAGCCTCTGGAAGCCCTCTAAAGGTTTAATTAACCTCCAAATTTCGCCTTTTCTTGATATTCCAACGGACCTTGCAGCAGGCAGGAGCACAATTCTGTACTAGGTTCTTTATGCTTCCCCTTTAAGTATGGCATCACAGCCTACAGCTGGAACAGGGGCAGCGGTAGCTGAGGGCTTCCGATCAGTTCTTTTAGTCCCTAAGCACTTAGGTTTGATTCTAGACAAAGTCAGTTTAGAGAAAGCCAATGTTCTCCTGTTTGGCAAGCAAAAATAAGTAAAACCAAACTAAAACAGCTCTCTAGTAAATGTAAACATAAACTAAAATGCAGAGGATGCAGTCTTACACTATTTTAGCCATCAAGTTTAAAGCTTATAATCTAATAATATTGGCAATACTTTGCCACTATACTGTAATATATAAAAGTTATTGCCTGAAACTAGAATGCTAAGTGGCAATTCACCTGTTTTTATACATGTATGTGTGTGTGTACAAAAAACAGGTCTAAATTCTAGTCATTAAAGTTTTTATAGATTAGTAATTCTTTGATTATCAGTACTCAGGGCTATAACTATGAAAATAAAATACTACAACTAAGCACAGAACCTAGGTAGGCCAATGCAATCTTACAGACTGACATTAATCCTCCCTCCTCTCCCAATACTAGCTCAACAACACATCAGATTTATGATTATTTTAAATAAAAATATGATTATATCCAAATATCCTTTTAAACTTGAGGCCGCCTTTTAAATTGCACTGGCCTTCCTCCTTTCCTCATAACTAACAGTGTAAACCAGTAGTAAAAATCTCACTTCTCATTTTCCGATTTATTTGAAACACTCTACTTACATACTAAGAACAGTAGACAGCTTTGTAAGCCAACAGAACTTTCCTTGTCTTCCAGTCTGGATTTTTTTTTTTTTTAAATGATGCTGGCTGACTAATGCACAGACAGGCTGGCAATTCAACCAAGACAAACGCTTGCAACTACCTCAAGCAAATTACTGAACACCCTTTTTCCTAAAGAAAAATTCACGTCTTCCACGCAGCACACTGCACTTTCAATCTTTTGAGAACAATATATTCAGTCAAGTCAACTGAACCAAAACTACCAACATACCAATTAAAGCTTCATCCTATATCTGCACCCTAACTCTGCAACTACGTTCTCAGGTTTTTTTAAAGCTATGCTGAGTTACATAGCCTACACCCCTACATTTTCCCCATTTACACAGAGCATTTAACTAAACTGCCCAAGCTGTCAAGATTTCCTGTTTTAAGCAATGTCTCTGCTACAAGACTCGCTACTGGATTGCTGAAGGTGTGACAGAGGATATTGCACTTTGGCAAAACAAACCAGCAAACATACTGAGAAATTAACTGATAACCTACTTAATTACAAGTTTCTGAGGTGTTACTCGGAATTTTACAGCTGTTTCAAAAGTGGAATTTCTATCTGGAAGGGTGCAGAAAAAAACTTCAGCCATTTGACCACAGTTTTTATTTGCTTCTTCATAAGATTTTTATCTATTAGAGAGATGTGAACCTTTCACAGCATAAATTCTCTCTTGACGTAGTTTCCATATCTTTCACATCTGCTGCTGTTCAATATCGGGTCAGTCAGCCTAATTTAACAATGGATCTGCCACAACTGCCAAAGCAAAGAGGATGGCATTCAATATATTTAGAGAAAATTGCTCTTTGTCAAATAGTCCATCTTTTGATAAAGTTTATCAGCTAAATAGGGGTGAAAAGGCTTGCTCTGCAGTTTATCAGGTCAGTGATGTCAGTAAATAATGTTTGCTTAACCTAAAAGCTGTGTTTTGGCACTGTGAGCACACTTAGCAAGACAGTGCTGTTCAGCACATGTTGTGAAGAGCTGTTTTTCAAGTCAGGGAGCTTGCAATTTCCACAGCTGAATTAAAGTGGAAATCCCAGTTTACTCCATTTTACAAATAATGACTTTTGACTTCTTTTTTTTTTTTAAGAAGGGAAATAAGTAAGCACCAGACTACTTCACAACTAGACTTCTTCAGTGGTACCTGTGGACTAGAACACTGGCAGATGCTCCACACTGCTCTTTAAATATAAAGGAAAACAGAATGCAGGAATTTCAAGCACAAGGACTTTGTAGTCCATGTCATTCCTTCCTTCAGCTCTTCCTTCTACATCAGTATGATGCTTGTACCAGATTCCATGGAGGATTTCATTTTAACAAAAGCTGAATTATAATTTCTACAATATAAAGGAGATGAAGTTTCAAATGCAGTGAAACATTCCTACTTTGTATTTCAGGATGTAACTGGCAAAATGCAGAAGAGGATTCCCAGAACAACAAACGATACAATGATACTGCCAGTAACAGTATCAGGCTCATTATTAACCACCAGAAGATAGCAGTCTTAAAAGGAATTCAGAAGAACTGAAAGCTGCAAGGGCTGCAACTTGAAGCTGGTACCCAGTGTATCTACAACAGGCATCCTGAAGCAGTTGTCACAATGTTACAGACAACTGATCTCCAACTAAAAGGGATCAACACCTCCAAGTCACTCAGTAACTACTTTCTGTCCACTTGCGTAGACACTGATCCCATTAACAGCGCTGGGTAACTCTGACTTGAAAACGTACGAAGATTCAGACAAAACTACATATTTATAAGCTTAGACCAAAGACAGACATGTTTTACTATATGTCAAAGCACTTATGGTAAAAGCAAGAACTGTTGCTTCAAAACCTTAGCCTCTAAGGAAGTTATGAAAGGTCTAATGAAAGCACACTTCTGACAGTTTCTTCCATCTGTGAGTATTACTATATCCACATTCCAACAGGAGTAACGGTGAGATGAACCACTGACTGGTTACTACACAGTTACTGCTCCAGAATCTGGCCTAGGTGTGAAAGTAAAATTAATTTTAAAAGGTAACTCTAGAATTCATCCCCATCCTTGAAAAGGAGCACTACTTATCCCTCATCATTTTAAGGGGGGGGGAAAAAAAATCAAACACTTCCTTTAACCATTTTATTATATTCCATACATTAGTACCCACCACTGCTACAATTTAGCTATACTTTAAAAAACAGGGTCCCTCATGTTTTGCTCCTCCCTCTCACCTTAATCAAGGCCTCTGTAACTTAGAAATAGCTTATACTAAAATAAACTATGTTTGATCCTACTACTGTCCAGCATAAGGTGCAAGAAGAACTATGCACACTCACACTGAAAGTAAAAGTGAACAATGCACGGTTATCCTGAAAATATAAAAACACTAGTAAGTACTATAGAAGCTCATCATTTAGAACTGTAGTAGGCTATTGTGGTTTAAGTATTTAAGCATTGAACATAATGCTTCTATTTACGTTCAATTTAAGTATTGAACATAAATACCATTATATTTTAATCCACAGTCTTCATTAATCAAAATCACCAGTCTATGATTACTTCTTAGTTTAAGCTCAAATATTTTTCCTTTCCAAAATATATTAAGTTTCACTTAGACACACAGAGTGAAGACTGGATAGCAGGGATAAGGAAGTGGTGGAAGATGTTTAGGTGAAAAAAAACACACAAGAGGATCTGGTTATGCAATGGGATACTAGTTATTTCATCAGTCAGACCTCATAATTTATTCCCTCTATGAGGAATTAAACTTGTCTAAATTTCTGCACAGTCTTTGCACAAAGCATTTGAGGTTTTCACTTGCAACTCCTACTCTCTGTACACAAGGACTGTTAAGCAAACAAAAAAAGCAAGAAAATCTTAGTGCTGTCCTTTGACACTATAGGTTATTCCAGTATCCTAGAACCATGACCTCAAACGCAATTAGAAAAAAATAATCCCCCTAAACAACCAAAAAAAGAAAGTATAAAAAGGATTATTGTCTTCCCAGCTGGGTCCACAAACCATCTGCCAAACACAACTCAAATGTTATATACTGCTGGATGGCAAAGTGCCGGAACCAGCAGAACACAGACTACACTGACTTAGCCCACTTGTCCATTTAGTCCAGAAACCTGTCTTTTGAATGACTTCACTTTTCTTCTGAATCCCACAGTCTGCCTTAAGATAACAATGATTTCCGCATGTCAGGTACCATTTACAAATGCTTCAGGAAGTTTTTCACAATTCTGTATGAATAAAAATAAGAATGGAAGTATCCAGCAGCCTGGCTAATGTGCCACAGGAATTCCTGCACAGCCTGAACCAAAAAAGAAACTGTTTCCAGTTCTTCCTTATTCATAACTATATGCTGTGTGTTTTATGTAATTGTTCCCTGTTCTTTTTGCAGTAAGGATCAAAGAACAAGCATCTGACTTTCAAATACATCCTTTTGTCAAAACCCAAAAATTATTAAATTGTATGACTGGTTTGTGACTACATAGCCTTACCAGATGTGTTAGAAATTATAGGATTTCCCTAATTGATGCTAGCTGCAGGAAGCTGTTACAAAAGCTCAGTTTAAGAAAATGCTACCTCTTTAATAAATCGTCTTTTCAACACCCTCAAAAACCCCTCACAGTTGGCATACTGCTTTTTCCTAAGTTTTTAATGGTACTGCCCATCTTTCTCATTGAAAACAGAAGTGCAGCTGACATAAACCACACCCACTTGAGCCACAGCTGAATAATTTTTTTGTTCCAAAACATTATGTATAGAGCTAATTCAAAGCAGAGGCTTCATGTATGTTTAACAATAGTATAAATAGAATAATAATACACATATGACTGTGTATGATACTGTATATGGTTACATAACCTGGCATGCATGTGTTTTTAAGGTGTTTGAGGGCAGAAATTATAAGTGATGCCTTTAAAGAAAACTATTTCCCGTTGAAACAAAAGCCTTGAACCAAGCTGGGCAGCTAAGATGGGTGGTGGGAGAAAGGGGAGAAGAACAAGAAGATAGCTTCTTTCCCCACCTGCTATGTTGAAGGAGTACAAGTTCATGCTAAAAACCCGTCAAAAACCACAACTCAAAAGCAGAACTATTAACGAGCTAAGGGCTGAAGCCTTCCTGACCGGCCTTATGGAATCTTTTCCAGACTTCCTCTTAGCATTAGGCTAACAAAGACTTTGCTCAGTGTTAAAACACGGTACTCCTTTCTTGACCTTATATCCTTTGTCTTTTTTTTTTTTTTTCATCTAGGTGATAAGCATAGCAAAGCCTGGGAAAGCATCTTCGTTTTAGATTTTAATTATGCTGCCCCATAAGCAGTGCAAAGAAGACACATGGGCTGCCAACAGGAAAGCCAAAGGGCATATTCCAAGCACACACAAAGGAGACAGGTCTTCATAGGGCTTGCAGGAAAGCTGTCAAACTCCTCCTCAAAGGCTATAAGAGATACTAAGCATACCTAGGTTCAAATAAGCAATGGGCAAGCTGTCAGATGGGAGGGGTGGGAAATGAACAAAACTTTTTCCAAGACCTGCATAATGCTGAGGACTGACAGGGGAGAATGCTAAGGAGAATCACCAATCCATTTCCCTCATCTATCCACTCTAACCCTAGTATCCACTACTGGTTACTGCATTGCCAGGGATGCAAACTGGAGCTGATAGACCTGTCCCTGACCCATTATTTTAAGAACAGTTTGGGTTCGAAGCGAAGGAATACTAACTTCATACACATATATAGTTTTGTCATTCCATTGCCTCCATGTACCTTCATCACTGAGGGACAAATCAGGAGCTCGCGGCACAGGGACACATTCTGTAGCACCTGTGAACATCTGTACCCACCACTACCCTAACTGCATTATATGTAGATATGAGTGTTGCAAAACTTCCAAGGCACAACTACAGGCCACGCACAGCGCCTTTAACAGCTGAGGTAAGATGACACAGCTTTCACTTCTCTTGAAAATACTTCACACAGCAGTGTTAGGCGGAAAAAGAAAAAAAATTAACCCACGCTG
>NW_010126107.1:0-6619 GCF_000699245.1 Pterocles gutturalis | reverse complement strand
TAACCCCTCCCTTGCTGCCAGACAAAACCATAACAACCTGGTAGTACCACACACTTGCTGGCAGGACAAAGAAAGAAAAAAGGGAGCAGGAGGGGGGAGGGATCATTTTTTTTGCCAAACTCTTTTTTCTTTTTTTTTTTTTTTTTTTTGCCAAACTCTTTTTTTTTTTTTTTTTTTTTTTTTTGCCAAACTCTATTTTTCTCTTTTTCAGTCTGAACAGAGATTTCAAAATATAAACCTTTTTTTTTTTTCTTTTTAAAAAGGTCTCTGGTCTTTTTTCCTTCTTGTTCAGTCAGCTGTAGCCCATCAAAAGGCTGTTTTATTATGTCAAAAGTGAACTTGCCTTCTTTCTCTCCAGAAGCTTCTGTTTTCTTCATCTGTCAGCTATGACGATAACACTATATAATCCCTGTCATACCTCTAGGGTTGGGATTGCCTTCTGTTTGCTTTTCTTTACTTGCCCTGCATGTGTAGGCTATTTTCAACTCTTACGTAGACTGTGACATGCTAAGCCAACTCTTTTTCACACAATCACTAAGATTATTTTGCTCATAATTTTGATATCACTCCCTCATCTTTTCTCTGCATTTCCCCGAACATTCAACTGCATCAAGATGGATTTCCTAGGATATACCTTTCTTTTCTCACACAGTTCCACTCCTTTTTACTTACACTTTCTATGTTGTATCATAACTTTCTCTTCTACTAAAATTTTGTTTCTTTTAGTTGCTGTTCATTTTTGAGTTGATTTCTGAGCACGTCTGCAAAGCTGTTCCAAGAGAGGAGATTCAACAACTTTTTTTGGTTACCTCTTTTACCATAATACTACCTTCTCAGTGAAAACATTTTTTCTGATTTCCAGTCTGAACTCCATGCAACAATTTCAAGCTTCTGCCTTTTGTTATACCATCTTCCGCTTTTACCTCTGTCATATCTTTAACTCTGTCAAGAAGTTGTGGGCTGCCATTTAGATGGCACCTCAGTCTTCCCTTCCAGGTACTAAACAAACCTGTTTCTCTCAGTCTCTTTCTGCACGATTCTGTAAGTCTGTCTTCAAGTTTGTCAAGATCCTTTTGAATTGAATTCCAGAGTCTGATGTGTTAGCTGTTCCCATTTTAGTATCACCCACAAATTTGCTGAAGATGTATTTTGATCTGTCATCGAGGTTGTTGGTGAAGATGCAGAATAATATTAACACAGTATCAAACACAGAAATACTCTACTTGTTACCAGCCACCAAACGGATATCAAGACATTGATTACCATCCTTAGACCCTCCTGGTCTCCATCAAAATCTCTACCCATGCAGTTGTTCAGCCTATAATTCTATTTTCAAGTAAGCATGCTGCAAGAGAAAATGTCAAAAATCTTACTGCAGTCAAGGCGTATTTTATTCATTGCCCTCCCATTCTGCCCATGGCTATTCAATGCTCTGTTGAAAGCAATCAAGTTAGTTACTATGTTTCGCTTTATTAAAACCATGTCAGTTGTTCCTGGTTACCTTTTTGTATTGTACATGCTCAGAAGTGGTTTTCAAGAGGAAATTCTGCATGATCTTTCCAGGGACTGAGGTTAGACAGACCTGTCTACAGTTTTCAGGTCTTTGATGTTGTCTTAAAGACGTTCATAAAACTTCTTCCAGTTGCCAGGAACCCTCTCTTCTCCCATCAACATGGTTTTTCATATATATGGACAGCAGCCTAACAGTAACATCAGCCAACCCTTTTCAGTGAGTCTCTAATTCATTTTTCCCTATTGTTAGTTGTACTTTTCCTGCCATTTATATCATTATTGTTAATCTAAAACCAATAACATGACACTAATTGAACTATACAAGAGGAAAGAAGAGCAAAAGAGACCTTTTCCTGTAAAATCATGTATTTTATTTAAGAGCACTACAGATCTGTTTAATGTGAACATTTGGCTTATTATTTTGTGACAGAAATTTAATTTACCAAAGATTTTCTGGAAAATTGAATTCAGACTTCCTCAGGAGAAGGTCCTAGTGTTTTATCCCAGCCTTACGCGTTCTTCTGGGTCTAAAGAGAGTTTCACAATGTTAGACTTCAGAATTCTAGACATCACAAGTTTCACACCAGTTCATAAACAGACTGGCATCTTTCACAAGACTGGTGCTATTCAGAAATGAATTCCTGAAGCACTGAGATAGTCCAAGTCATCATAAATGACTCACCATAACTGATTATAACCAACGGAAAACAGTGGAAAGGCAGATAGGATTAAACATATTATATATGCTTCTTTTGGTGAGTTCAGTCCTCTGAAAAGTTATTAATGAAAGCCATTTACTTTCCACAGTTCAGTTTGACAAATCTAAACAAAGAGCTAGAGAAACTAGTGACGAACTTCTCAATAAACTTTCCCTTATGATAATTTTCGGCATTTCTAAGGGGAATGGAAAAATAAAGTGCACTAAACTGTGATAAAATACAAAATGGTCTATTCGTACCATCAGTTCTGTTGCAGCCTTTCAGTATTAAATTTATTCCATTAGTTGCTAAGTAACTAACCTTTTAGGACCACAGAACTTAATTCCAAAACAAAGCAAAGTAAGTAAAATGTGAAGGGAAATTTCCAAGAGGAGGAAAATACTGTTGTTTTTCTCACAAAGTTGTTTGTTTATACTTCAGTTGATTTTTTTTCCTTCTCAATAAATACTGATTCTTAAAATATTGTTAATAACCTTTATAGTTGATATGTTTGGACATGTGGAATTTTCACACTTCTTAGAGCACATATTTAAAGATAAAGCTTTCCAGTCTTAATTTTTTTGAAAAAGTGTCTACCAACTTTTTTGATTTAAAGAATTTAGAAGCTGAATATACTACAATACAGAAGCAAAAATGCTACAGTCCAATAATTCTGCCTCATTGGAAAAAAATGGAAAAGACAAGCTTTACAAATCATTCTCTATAAGGGTTTTAAATGATAAAGAATTACTGGTAGTACTGCTATGGCCAAACCCTTACAGATGTGTATCACAGTATGAAAGAGATAGAGATATGCTTCGCTAGGCTGAGTAGGAGATATCTTTTCTGTAAGCAAGGATTTATTGATAATATTAAAGAAGCTTGGAATTGCAGCTTGCAAATAATTTGAATTGATTAATGAACACTGTACAAACAAGGTCACAACTGAGAAAAGGAGACCAGAATCACAGAATCATAGAATAGTTTTGAGTTGGAAGGGACCATGGAGGTCACCTAGTCCAACCCCCCTGCAGTAAGCAGGGTCATCTTCCACAAGCTCAGGTTGCCCAGAGCCTCATCCAACCTGCCCTTGAATGTTTCCAGGGATGGGCAACCTGTTCCAGTGTTTCACCACCCTAAGCATAAAATATTTTTCGTTATATCTAGTCTAAATCTCTCCCCTTTTAGTTTAAAACCATAACCCTTTGTCCTGTTGCTACAGACCCTGTTAAAAAGTTTATCCCCATCTTTCTTATAAGCCCCCTTCAGGTACTGAAAGGCCACAATCAGGTCTCCTCAGAATCTTCTCTTCTCCAAGCTGAACAACCGCAACTCTCTCAGCCTGTCCTCATCGGGAGGTGTTCCAGGCCTTTGATCATTTTCGTAGCCCTCCTCTGGACCCACTCCAACAGATCCATGTCCTTCCTGTGCTGAGGACTCCAGAGCTGGACACAGCACTCCAGGTGTGATCTCACCAGAGCAGAGTAGAGGGGAAGAATCACCTCCCTCGACCTGCTGGTCATGCTTCTTTTGATGCAGCCCAGGATACGTGTGGCTTTCTGGGCTGCAAGTGCAAATTGCTGGCTCATGTCCAACCTCAAGAAGTGGGGCTCAGGAAGAGGTATTTTTAATAAGCATTAATAATGTCTACTTAGCTTGTTTATAACACGTTTCCTGAATTAAAAGACCATGCTAACTAGATAACATCATGACAATGGAGTCATCTGGTGATTTGATATCAGAGTATTCAACTTTTGTGGTTTCTAAAGAATGAAATGAGTTCAATTCTTTTTAGCAGGCAAGTGGTTGTAAACGCCACAGATAGTTTCACTACATCTGCTTTCCTTTAGTGTGCTACAGGGTAGCTATCCTGTTTTTCTCATCAGATTTGACAGCATCAGTACATTGTTATCTGCTACAGCAGATGGTCTTTAGATGTGATTTCCCATACTGTGGGATTAAAACCATACAAACAAAAATTTGCCAAGTATATCTTCGTAAATATTTAACTGGACAGAATTTCAGCCACTTTCGATATTTTTATGGGTCATTTAAAAAATGTCTTTCCACGGCAGGTTCTTCAGAATTCATGCTCAATACTCAAACCATTCTGGCTAAACCTACAGGACCAATGCTTCAGTGCTAAATTGTTAACAAAATAAATTATGTCATAATATAGGAATATCAGATACATGAATGTGGCTACATTAAGTCTCTGTGTACCCTCCATGAGAAAAAAGGTTTAAAAAAATTCAAATCACAATGTATTTATGTAACAGAAAACTTATTTTTTTTTCTCCTAGTAAACTTAACTTCCAATTGTTTATTAAGAATTTAAAAAGTTACATCCTCTTTATTTTTTTAATGGAGTTAGAATTGATAACTTGGTCAAATGCAGTTGTTGCAGCTCTCTTTAAGCTGTTGCATAAAGGTCCTAGGAGTCCTATGCTGCAAGAATTCAAGCTGCTTCTTGGCACAAGGATGAATATTATCGTGAAAAGTACTAAGATAATTTAGAGATTGAAACAGTAGGGGAAATGAGGCTAGTCTTTTTTTCACAATATCCTAATTTCCACTTAATGCACTGGCACTCCATCCAGGGGATGCACATGTGAGAAAAATCTCAATTCCTTCATCAAGTGGGTTAAAAATTGAACCTCTTTTGGGTCTAATCTATAAAAAATCCTAATCAGGTGGCTTGACAGAATGGTTCCTGACAAGGCATACTGACAGATATAATGAGAGAAACTTTAAACTGAAGCATGCTGAGGTAAGGAGCAGAGGTTGGGGAAATAATAATGTAGAGAGAATGATAATCAGCTGAAGATAAAGTTACTATAATGGACTTTAAGTCTTCTGAAATTGTGCAATGAGATGGGTCAGAATATATTGTTATTTGCTATCAACTGAAGAAAAAAACCCTGCAATATTATATCATTCTAAGGTAGCTAAGTGAAAGCAAACAAGTGAGAGTCAAATATTTAAAAAGGGAGAAAAAGGGAAATAATTCTGTCCTATCCTTTTTTTTTTCCTTTCCCTTCCTTATGCAAATTGTCTAATTAAACTGAAAGTGCTTCAGAGTAGCAACTTACTTTCTTGCATGACACACTTCTTTAACACACTTCTGTGGATCCTACACAAATTTCCTACAAAACGGCTTTAGTGACATTATTTGGGCTGATTAAGACAACTGTATAAAACATGAAAATTAACTCCTAACACCTTTGAAGGTAATAAGAAGATTTTTACCTCATTTGAGAGAAACTTTCAGTCCAAATATGAAAAAATCTTTAAAATGGGCATGCATATCCCATAGTACGCGTGTTCTTAAATATTTATGTTTTTTTCAGAATGTAAATCTGCACAAAAAGCTAATTGTTTTATTCTGAAGAATAAATTCAAATGGAAGGATGTAAGTCTTTAAGGCTCGAATTACAAAAAATTCACCTTTTGGGAAAGACACTGTGCTGTCAACCTAAAATACTATCTCTGAGCAGCCCTAGTAAAGCTGCAGAGTCCCTAAGATAGATGAAATTCAAGAAAGTCCTTGGTTTTAATATTGCTTCTATAGACTATAACTCTAGGCAGCCGTTTTTTCTAGAGAGTAGGCTTTTTGGTTTTTTTTTTCTTTTTATGTGGAATCCATTGTGAAGTGCTTGTAATTTCCTTTCAGTATATATGGAGCCTAGGTGTTTGACCCAACATTTAGGAATGGTCAGTCCCTTTTTGGATGCAATCTTGAGCACCTACTGATACATCAATCATGAAAACAAACACAAACCTTTTCAGATATAGGTCTAGGCTTTTCATTAACTGAACTAGGGAAAGTCAGGAAACTTTTTTACCTCAGAACCTTCATCTAGACACTCATAAATTCATGGGTCCTGATGGGATGCACCAATGGGTGCTAAGGGAGATGGCGGCAGTCATTACTAGACCACTCTCCATCATCTTTGGTAAATCGTGGGAAACGGGGGAGGTGCCTGAGGACTGGAGGAAAGTGAATATCACTCCAGTCTTCAAAAAGAGCAAGAAGGAGGACCCAGGTAACTATAGACCGGTCAGCCTTACCTCCATCCCTGGAAAGGTGATGGAACAACTTATTCTTGATGCTGTCTCTAGGCATATCAGGGATAAGAAGGTCATTAGAGGCAGTCAACATGGCTTCACCAAGGGGAAGTCATGCTTGACCAACTTGATAGTCTTTTATGAGGACATTACCAGGTGGATAGATGATGGTAAAGCAATAGATGTGGTCTATCTCGATTTCAGTAAAGCATTCGACGCCATCTCCCACAGTATCCTCGCGGCTAAACTGAGGAAGTGTGATCTGGATGATTGGGTAGTGAGATGGATTGTGAAGTGTCTGGAAAAAAGAAGCCAGAGAGTTGTGGTGAATGGGATGGAGT
>NW_010126106.1:58426-66404 GCF_000699245.1 Pterocles gutturalis | reverse complement strand
AACCCAAACCATTCTATGATTCTATTGTTCTAGGATCCAAATCCAGTGTTGTCACCCTGCATTCATTTTTCATTATTCCACAATCTCCTCTTTCAGTAAGACCTAGTCTCTCTTTTGTATAGTACAGTCAGCTTCCCTTTCTGCAGTCCTAGACTTCTTGCCAGATCAGTCCCAGAGATTGCTCTTGCTCCCTTCTTTTCTCCATCCTCCTCCTCGCTAGAGTCCCTGTCCCAGGCTCTTCCTTCCCCTCTCTGGCTTTTGGACTGTCTGGATTGGCAACCAAATGTCAGTGGTAAGACAACTTGGAAAAAACATACAGGAAAAACACAGCTTTTTCTTCTAGCACGTATTCATTATTGTGTGGGAATGGAATATGCATTGTATTGCCACATTGCTGGAGCTGTCAAGAGATGAAGAATGATGAAGAATTAAGTCCTGAGTGATTGTACTAACCATGTTCAAAGTCTGATTTTTGTTTTTTAAAAGCTCATAACTTGGATCCACTCTGAAGCTATTTGAATTACAAGTCCCTACCCCAAGTAGGAGTGGGGAGGGAAGGATGGAAGATTGTTAAAAAAATTCCGACGGCATTTTCCTGTCTTTATTCTCAGGACGGAATGAACCATATGGATGAAGTTAAAGAATAATATTAAACAGTAATAATAGTAAAACCTGCCAATGGCAGAAATCCTGCATAGAAGGTATCAGCTGAAGTAGTTAAAGTTTGGCAAGCATATAATCAACTGAAAGCAGTTTTTTTTAAATTAGAAGTTTTGGGCAACCATATTAATAGACTGTTGCTAGCAGCTTTGCCTATAATAAACAACTTGATTCAAGTTCCAGAACTATTTTCTACTAATCCATGTAAAATGGAACTTGGGCTAGAAACAGATGCACTCCAGATATGACTCATTTAGTCTGCTGGAGTGTTTTAAATTAGCTTTTAGTTGTTTGTCAGTTTGGAAAAAAGTATGTGATTTTTTTAAAAAAAGTAGCCCTGGTTTTCTTTAGGAAAAAATATTACTGAAGCTTGAGCTGTGATTGGTGAACCTCTAGATTTTTTTCCTTTCTGGTAATAAGAAAAAAACCACTTTGGCTATTATAGTCTTGGATAAGGCGCGGTCGGGGGGGGAGTTCATTATTTATTTGAAGAAAACAATTTTTGTTTTCAATTTGTGTGCCTCAAATGCATATTTCTGCTTACTTCGTAGGATAGTATGTATTTTCTGAATTGCTAAAATAAGGCTGAAGTATCACAAGTGCACGCGTTTTTGTCTGACTGCTGTTCTACTTCCTCCTTTATTTTTAAAATCAAAAAATGAAGTTAGATTGCAACCTTATTTGGCAGAGGAGGAGAGGAAACATAATCTGTTATATCTGTAGAAGAGACTTTAACATTCCTTCAAAAGAAGTGTCTGTGAGGAGACAGAATTTACACAGGACAGACATGAGTACGCCAATTACAGGAGAAGGTGCAGTCAGTGTTCATACCTTATTAGACATTATAGGAACTGACAGTCTCAAGGAACCACAGTACCTGGATATTTTTTTTTTTTCCATTAGTGTGTGTGTTTTTCTCCCCTTTATTTGGAAGTGATGCTGTTTAAGATCTGGTATTTTTGAACCATCATTTGCTTTTCTGTAAGCTGTGGGGCAGTTGTCCTTTGGGAGTGCGGACACAGCACAATCGCTTTGGTTCTTGCAGACTTGCCACGTCTTTGTGAACTTTTCTGTGTCCACCAGTAAGACAGATGTGCTCACCATGCACCACAGCCTTGCTCATTCCCTGCTTATGGGCAGGGTGGGCAGGTAACAGCTGCAGGAAAGGCAGTCCTTAGTCTACTAATGAGAGCTGTTACTGTTAGAGGACTTTAATCAATGCAGAGAGATGGAGTAGCTAATACTGCAGGACATAGGCAAATCACCTAAGTCTGGGACTGTTTCTCTTACAGGTTTACTTAAAACTTAATTACTGTGAAGACTAAGAGTGCAAGTAAGGGGGCATAGTGATAGTTCTGAACTGCAGATGATCCTGTGAAGTCTTTGTCATCACTGTCCTTGCTTACATGTTTGCTTGCCAACCTGTATTTTTGTATTTCATGCTTTGACAAACATTGATCCTTTACCATGCTACTATTGAATGAGTCACGTTGCTAGGAAAAAAAAAACCTCAAAGAACCAAAAAACCAAAACAGTTTAGCAGCTCCCTGAAGTATTAAAATCAACCTTCACAGTTTTCTTTATGCAGTCCCTATGGATCAAAAATACATCACAGATTACTTTCTTGAAAACTGTTGGGTAGAAATGATCCCTGTCCCTTTGTTTATGCAACCAGTTGGCTCCAGAGGAAGCGAAGAGCTTGGTTTTCAGTAGCTTCAAATAATCCAATGTTGAATTTTGTATTAGGTTTTTTTTTTGGGGGGGGGGTGTTTTGTGGTGTTTTGGGTGGGGTTTTTGGGGTTTGTTTTTGTTTTTTTGAGGAGGGCAACTGTACCATTAATCTGAAGCAAACAGAAAGGGAAAAAAAAACCTGTTATCAACTATGTATTCTAACTGCATTTTTTTCTTAAAGGGTCAAGCTGATCTTCTCAAATATGCTAAAAATGAAGCACTGGAGAATCTGAAACAAATCCATTATGCCACTCTTTCATGTGGACTCAACAAGCCAGGCACTGAAAATGCAGAAATCTCAAAGCCCCGTCGAAGTCTGGAGGTCATACCTGAAAAAGCAGGTGATGAAAACGGAGAATGAGAGAATGCTCTTCTCGTAATTATGGAGTTTATAACTCTGTGACCAATTGTAGCTGCAAAGGACGTTTGCTTTGCACTTACTGTTGGAAAATATTTGGAATTTTTAAAGCACAACTGGAGAAGCTAATTACAATCTATTGAAACTGTGAATGTATGTAGCAACTCTGCTTGTGAAGGCGACGATATTGTGTAACATGAAAATTACATTATTTGCCAAAATGTAGTATATATGTAAAAGATACTGTAATCCAGTAATAGTGTGCTGAAAAGTTCGTTATAGTGCCATAGGGAAATGAACATTTTTAAAGTGAGGTGTAACTAGAGAGAAATCAGTTGACAGAATTCGACAAGATGCCTTGATTTTCAAATGAATTGGGTGCACTGGCCCTTCATTTATTTGCACAATTTGTTAATTGTGATAGTGAGGTGAATTATTCTTTTGAAAATCAGGTCCAGAAAAGTAGAATCGACATGTTTCATACTATATGTAATTCAGTCGCTCAGATATTTGGGTTTGAAGTGGTATTGATTTTGTTGTTGAGCCATAAATTAAAATGTAATTAGACAGTGATTGCTGACTTCAGTGCACTATAAGAGAGCCATTATGTAAAAGGAAAATGTGCAATCAATCTGATAGCCTATGTCAGAAGAAGATACATACCTGTTTTGCCTAAGATCTTCTGCAAATGTATGTAGATAATGTGACCAAACTGCAAGTAAAATGTTGTAAATAGTTTTTCATTCTGTGAAGTGCTCATATTAAAAAGAGTTTTATGAGATTGCTCCCAGACAAGTAAAGCTTTTAACTAAATTTTAACTTTTTTATTTTTCAGTTATTTTTTCCCTTACAGAATATGTGATATCTCAACAAGCAGGTTTGTAAAAAAAAAAAAAAAAAAAAAAAAAAACAGCTTAAGGTTTTTAAAAAAAAAAAAAAAAAAAAAAAAAAAAGCTGTTCTGGTTCTGTTTTGGTTTTCTGACAACATTAGGTAAAGTTGTTGTAGCTGATATGCTCATTGTAAAATGACTATACCAACCTAGAGTGTCCTCTTACTGTTTCTGGTTTAACAATAAAATGGACTATATAATTACAGAAGCTAATAAATTTTAAGAAAAACAAGCAAAATTCTAAAAAGATCAAAATGCAGTTTTTATTCAGTTGTGGGGGAAAAGACGAAGATGGTGATGTCAGCTGAAAAGCATTGTTTTAATTAGAGATCTTCAAGACACGCATTCTGCATTTATTTTTTTTAAACAATTCAAGATGCTGTTTCTGCATTCAGATTGCAGCAAACGTCTACATATGTGTAACATCCTGTAAAAATCAGTGGAGCTCGGACCAAGAACATCAGTATACTTACACTTAATCTGAATTATTATGGACTTAAATTTATTTTCTAGTTATTATAAAATTAAAGAGGAGGGGGAAGATGGAAACGGTGTGCATAGTAAATGTCATATCTTGAGCCTGCACTTTTAAATGTCAAACTGAATGGGTTAGTGAGCAGTTTTAGAAGGTGCTAAGCTCTTTCAGTGTCTAGTGACAGATTACATGCCTCAATATTACAATCCTGCCAGGAGCAAGTTCTATTCTGTGTTGTACAATATGAAACATTTAACCTGAGGTAAACACCTGCAAGCATTGCTTTTTGAACAGTCCTTCTCTATTTTGTCAGCTGGAAGTCTTCCGATTGCACCTGAAGTTGATGGGAAGGAACATGAAATTCACTGTTGCTAACTATACCCTGAGCCAGTATGAAATTAGTCTTCCAGGGCCAAATCTGTCAGATCTAAAACTGATATATCTACAACAGAATAACTGTGTTACATCAAGATCCAGTGGGGCCATAAATATAGGAGGTCCATTTCACTTTATCAGAAAATCCAAAACCTAGGCTGTTGGAATTTTATTATTGACTTTTAGTCCTAACAGAAAGGTGTAGACGGTGGAAAAATGTCGGTACAGTTAGCAATACAGTTCAAAGACGTAAAGCTCCATTAGCAGTCCTGCCCACCACTGTTTGTAGGGCATTTTACAGAATGACATAATTTATATCACAAATGAAGCATTTCTATAGAGTCTGTTTCTCCAACCAGGTTATCAGAATTGATGGCTTGGGTATTCTTAGCATTTATATGTTTTGGTTTAGTGCTTTACAATCCAGAAGGAGGTGGGATTAAACACAGTTTGGTGATTTTTTTCTTCATCTTAAGGCAAAAAAAAAGTAAATGAAAGATGAATATCACATAAGCTAGGCCTGTGAGATTTTCCTTGTTCAGCTCTACAATATATATAACACTGCTTACTCTGATCCTGTTCTATCCTGTTAGAAAGGAAGGTGATACATTTTTGGAGTAATGTCCTTATATACCATCTGCATTTATGCAGATATGCATAAATAATATGCATATGCTAAATATATGCATTTAGCTAAGTGACTGTTTAAATGTTTGGATTCGAGTGTAGTGCTGATTCCTCAAAATGGAGGTCACTTTTGTGCATTATTCACACTTAGTCCAGATCTGTATGTGTCATAAAGCCTTAAAGTGAACTCAGTCAAGCAAATACTTTGAAAGATGCTGTGTACCTCTAAAAATCCTTTAGGGAGCCTACATGTTGCATGTTAAAAGAATGCAGGATAAACACCTGCAAACAAAGTATCGGATTCTATTGTTAACTCAGTGATGATAATTTCAAAACCAAATTTATTAGCATATTTTTCTCAGTTGTATTTTTTAAAGCATTCTTCTCATCCATGATGCAATTTACTTTTATTATTAGTGCATTTTTACAGTGTTTATTTTAGACTATATAGAAGAAGCAGCACCCAAGTTCTGGTGAAGTATTCCAAATAAAAATAATCAGAAGTTGACTTTAGACTTTTTTTTGCCTTTGATTTCTTAAATGTTTCTTACAGTTGAACTGTTTTAAATAGTTTTAAACTATGAAAGATGGAGCCAAACCACAAACTACTATTTATCTGACTGCTTTTGCTTTTGTTTGACTCCAGTAATCAGTGAGTGAGTATGGGTGTGTATGGAGACCTAAGTCAACATATTGCTCAATTTAAAATAAAATGCTAGTGGGGAAAGGAAAAGTTCACCTGCAGATTAACCGTGTGGACACTTACAGTGCATTCTTTTTTTGAACACAAGAAAAAGGCTGAACAGTGCATGTTGAAAAAGGAGCATCTCTCTAAGCCTCATCTGCTTTTTTCCTGCCTGAACTCCCTCCCCTCCTCATCAGTTGTGCTTGGTATGGTACCTAAAAGCCATTGGATATTTAATTACAGAGCCCAGGACCACGCCCTGCATCCTCTGAACACACCGGCCAACTCCAGAAGACAACTCTGTTCTCCAGGAATTCCCGCAGGAGCACTTACTGAGGAGCACTGCTGAGCCCATTGACACCACCAGAACAGCAAAAGCCTTCACAACAGAGGTGGGGGCCAAGCTCTGCCGGTGAAGTATTGGCCCTTCTGCTGTTGGCGGTAGTCTTTTACTCACGTCAGTAGGATCAGAATTTAAGTGCAGTGTTGCAAAATTTCCCCTTTGTCTCAGGTCTTTTGTTTTTTTACTTTCTCTTCACGTTCTTATGTTGCTGCAGCGAGGAGTTCCCGATTGCTGCCACACAATTTCACAAGCTTGCCCATGCAAGCATGGTGAAAGATGCTATATGAGTCAAGCCTTTTTTCAGCTACTTCGTACAGCACAGAAATATTTTTATAAGACTCCATGGCTGGTTACTGTATTCACTTTTTCCTGTTTTGAAGTTGAACCAGCAGCAGAGAGAGAGAGAGAGATGATTCAGAGTTGCCAGCATGAAAAATGGAAGTGCGTTCCAAGATGACTGAAAATTGTAACACCGGTCTACTAATCAAATGAACTAATCTGAAAGGACCAAATCCTCCACTCTTGCAGTACTTGAGTTTCCCTTCCCTTTGTATGATTTCATAGTTTATTGCATGAATGTTATTTTATCAGCAACGCTGATTTCATCTTCCTATATGCATTGTTTGCTGCACAGATGAAGGAAACTCCTGAATGTCCTTAGCATGGTATAACTGATCTTTCATTAAACCTTAGCCTACCCAGGTTTACACTTGTGTTAACTGAAGAAAGAGTGATATTTGCAAAAAGGGTGATCTTATAGCCATATTAATTGCAGAGGATGTACATGCAATGGCATACATTTTACTGTGAAATCATTTTGTCCCCATATAGCTAACAGTTGTAGAGCTGCTGCTGGAGAACAAGTAACCCATGGGGTTTTAATACCATGAGCAAAATTGAAGTCACCAGCTTGCTTCTTTTGAATGTAATGGGTGTAGGACTTCAATTTTTTTCAGTTCACACCTACTCATTCTGACCAATTCAGCTTTCTAAATGGAATAGTTAATAACTTCATTTAAAAATCAATAGATCTGCACGTATCCTGTAATGATCTCCAGTCTTTTGAATTCCTGTAAACATTTTTTAAAAAATATGTCGCCACAGTTCTTACCACCCCAGTTCCTTTTCCTCTTGGTATTTTGAAAGCAGCTGTGGGACAGGCCAGTTTGATAATTTTCAAAACTAACCCATGTGATGCTCTTTATTCATTACAACTTGTTTGTTCTCAGTAAGAAAAAGGCAGTAAAACTCTTGAGGTTTTCTGGTTATTTCTGTTTCTGTACACTATTAAACTTCCCTTTCTGACTCATCACCTCTGTTTTCTGGGTGGCTGTAGAAAGACAGGGTAGCAAAAAAGCAGAAAGATTAGAAACAGGACTTGAGTACAAGAGCAACAAGAAGCCCTCCTAGGCTTAGGGGAGCATCTGTTGTGGTCAACTGAGTTGGAAATGCAGTAAGGACTTAAAGGCAGCAGTGAGGAGGAAGATAAGCAGAACTGGCTGTAAAAAAGTAAAGAATTTTTGCCCAGGAGTATGGGCAACCATAGGATGGCATGGTCCCAGTGCCATCCTGCGGGATCGCTGATGCTTCCCTGTAGCACTGAAAATGGTACCGATACCTTGAGACTAAAGCAGAGTGTTTTTCCCTTGACAATATTATGTGGTGTGGCAAAGAGAGCAGTGATGCTGGGAGAGTGGTCAGATGTGAACGCTGAACTCTTAATTTAGCTTCCTGTGCCCAGCTGCATGTGCTGCTTTGGTGTACATCCTTGCACCTCTTCAGCTCATAGGATTCCCACTTTGGCATACAGGAGTTGAGAGGAAGGAGGGAAGAT
>NW_010126106.1:54270-58416 GCF_000699245.1 Pterocles gutturalis | reverse complement strand
TGTGGGTGTGCGTGTTATACGGAGGGGAGTGCTTAAGAGGCATACTATGAAAGGAGGCAGCTTTGGCTGGAATGGGAATAGCGTGACCAAATAGAGACTGAGCTGTTGTGAACCTCTTCTGCTTTGTTAGGAGCAATCCAGCCTTGCTAAGCCATCTGCAGTCCATACAAGAGCTTTCTGGGGGAGCTCTAGGTATTTTATTAGTTATTTGTTTTCTGTGAAGATAAATGCGGAGGAGCAGAGGACCTTCTCAGCTGGCTGCAGCGCTGACCTGTGTGTTGGTGACCATCTGGGAGAAGGAAAGCAGCAGGGCCAGGAAACAGCACAGGAACTCAAAGGCCTCGGCTTTGTTCTCTGGCCCTCAGCTTCCTCCATCGATAAATTGGAGGAAATGACACCTATCAATTTTTGAAGCAGCCCAAGAAACATACTGTGTGACTGCAGAAAAAAATAACCCCCACAGAAGGCGGCTAAGAGTGAAATAAACTGACGTATAAATAGTACATCATCAGAAGGCAGCCCTTTTTGTGTTTGAATGCCATGTACATTAGGTTTCACTAGATACTGTTTTACAAAGTGTACCGATCCCTATGTAGTTTTTCCGTGGTATGTACTAAGACATACTCAAATGTGCTACTGATTGGTGAAGAGGGTTTTGAAATACAAATACTATCAGTTGATTATAAACTAACCATGTCTGTGTGGGGTCCCAAGTCCTGGGGAGTTCAGTATTTTTACTGTCTAGTAAGAGAGTAAAAGAAGATTTTGTAACGTTCATAATATGGGCTTTATGCTGCAGCTCACAGCATAAGCACTTCTTTTGTTTCAGATGTTACTTTATGGATCAAAGAAACCCCTCCCAGAAATCTTAGAAAAAGCCCTAGGATTCAGCTCCACATCTCAGTCTCTATCCTGAATTCCAGAAGTGATGATACCTGCTGTGGTTTTGATACATCCTTAACCAAATAATGATTACATTTTTAAAGTCTGAATATGTAACAAAATCTTCGGATATCTTTTCATATAATGTATGTGTGCTCCTACTTTTGCCAGGATTACTGAAAAAGACGTAATTTCTTTGGGTGTAAAAATAAAGATCACCTCTTAGACCAGGAATCTGTAGTTGCGGAGGTGGGTAGGAAGCTTCCCAGGAGATTAATGGCTGTCCCTCCCTTTCAGAGAGCCTCACGCCTGTGAGGGAGCAGTTGGCAAGCAGGACTGGAAACGGCATTTCTTGAACATCCTTCTCTAGGATGCAGTGTTTTGTGCTTACGTTTATTTGCACACGGTTTTACAGAACCAGATGCTTTAGTCTTTACTCCCATTTTTTTCTGAGCCTTGATTCACAACCAGTATTCAAAGTTTATTCACTTGGAGAGAGTTACATCGATTTGCTGAGTATTTTTCCAGCAATCTTTCCAACATGATTTTAACAGCTAAGAGCCTGAGTGCTTGAAGGGCACTAGTGATCTCAGTGCTGTGACAACACAGTTTTGGCCTATAATGTGAGCACAGCTTAACACTGGGGGAGGCTGCACTGGAGACAGTATTAACTGAGAAGACCTGTTAGCTCAGGAAGGGGAGGCAGCAGCAGTTACAAGATTAAGGATAGAACTGGGCATGAGAGATAGGATATATTCAGTCCTGGAGGAGGAATCAGCTACTAAATCCAGCTCCTCCTCTTCCCCCGTGTCACAGGCGAGACTTCTCAGACATGACAGTTCAAGATAAAAACTCAATTTTGTATTAGAGATAATTCTCTATAAATGATGATGTGTCACATGTGACAGCATCTACCCAGAATTCTGGCAAAAGAAAAACAGTATTTTCTACCCACATAAAATCTCTGGCACAGCTCAAAGCCCAGAGGAAAACTGCAAGAACAATTATCAGATATGAACAGTGCGTTTCAAGCTAATCAGACACACAGTGATATGCTTTACCTACCATAGCCGTATTACTGAAAGTAGTATGATCCTAGGAGTAGGACCATGAAAAGAATAACATGCACCTATACTGGTGGAGATGCATAGAGCAGGTTGGAGTACTATATGCTCTAAAATCAATCTCCTCCACTGTTCTAATAATCTACATAGAAAAATACATCTTCAGTCCAGTTTCTAAGCAGTGCTATAGTTCTCAAGTACTTCCTTCCTTGTACAGATACAAACTAGAAAGGCAGTTAATAACACTAATGAGCAATGCTGGAATTGCAGCTTTTGCAAATTGTCTAAGTGTATAACATGCAAATGATGTCAATGCAATTCCCCCAAGTGCTGAATCTCTGTGAAAATCAGAAGCTTGCACTTAAGATTCTGTTCATAGATTTAGAATTAGAAGAGGCAGATTAAAATTATCTTACGATCTGTGCTGCAGGTAATAGTACCTATAACATTATAAGAATGGATATATTTGATATTCAAATATTACTATTTCTACCTTCTACTGAACTGTTTCAAATAACAGATAAGGTGGGTAAATGGTGAAACCCTTTAATAAAATAAAAGGCTGCAAAATACAGAAATCCATAAAGGCAAATGCTTTCTCTTTATAGTAGCTAGTAGTTATGGCCACAGGATGTCCTTGAGGCTGACTTAATGCGCTCAAGAAGAGTACCTTGCAATTTTTACAGAATCTCAGAGTTACAATGTGTTGCACTAAACAAGGGATGATTAAATGTCATACATCAGGGCCTAAAATAATCTCTGTTTCATAATGTTTCATAAAGAGAGAACTTTGACTTATCTACCGAACCAGCTGGTGCAGGTCAGTGGCCACAGGTCAATGGTCAACACCAGCTGCCCCAGTAGATAGATGACACATTTAAAGCCACATGATGTTTCCTGTGTTTTTGAGTAAATTTAAAAACATTTCTGTTATATATTTAAGACACCTGACTTAAAATTAGCATTATCATACCACGAAAAATTGTTAAAAACAAGCCTTCACCCCGCTCAGCATACTAACATGAAGGATTAGACACAGATTTCAGGTCAATTCAGAAGCACACAATGGCACCAAGTCCCCACAAGCCCTGACTATAGACTGGAACGCAGAAACTAGGTTGCGTACCTGAACAGAGTTTCCCAGTGGTATAAGCAAAGGATCCGTGAAATACCTGACATCAAGGAATGTCTTTAGCTAAGCCGTGCTGCTGATGTCTGCTACGTAAAGCTGCAGAACCAACCAATTCAAAAGGCAGAGGAGGACAGCAACGAGAGACACCTGGCTGGGAGCACCTGGGCCTGCTTTCAAAGTCCTCATTGTATTTATCAGCTCATGTGATGATGCTCAGGAAAAAAAATCTCCACATTCCTTTTTCTTGCTTAGGCCTGTGATATTTCTGCTGTTGGCCACTGGCTACCTGTAACGTAAAGGTCCTTTCCCTTAGTGTACCAAGGCAGCAGCAAGCATGGCTTTACTTGCAATGCTCTGACGGGCTCTTCTCAGGGAGTCTAGAAGTTAGGTTTTGTCACACTCATTTTTCCCCGGTGCTGACAGCTTCCAAACCTGGTGCTTTCTGTGATGGTTCCTGTCCTCTCCTCCCATGACTGCTGCTGACCTGGTGGGGGCTGTGGCAGGGCTCCGACTGCCCCGCAGAGCAGTTTGGAGGCAGGGTGATAGACTGGCAGAGGTGAAGACCCACAGCTCTAATGAGCTGCTGGCGAACTGCAGGACCCAGCAACCACAGCGTTATCAGCTCGCTGTAGGAAGGACTGTTCTGCCAGATCCTGTCTGGGAAGGAAAGTGGCCAGGGGCTGCTAGTGAAAGCACTTCTGAAAGAGGAACGAGGGAACCCTGCAGTATTAGGGAGAAAAGGGTCATGAAGAAAGGCACTTGAAAAACTGGTGCTGTTCAGATGTGCTTCTCAGCCTTTGTTCTTGCTGTCAGGGACTCTCAGTCTACAGTACACAGTATGTGTAAATTATTTTTAATATCTTCAGTTAGTCTGGAAGGAAGAGTAATAATTTATGAATAATTAGCGTAGAAGAAAAGCAAGTGATGTTTGGAAATGCAAAGAACAAGATAAAAATACTTTTATAGTGATTCTGTAGGAATATAATAAAAGAAACAGAAAGGAATGAGACCTATTCCATCTGCAGTGTGATGTGGCATGTTCATACCTTGGGCATAACTATGGTTTAG
>NW_010126106.1:29943-54239 GCF_000699245.1 Pterocles gutturalis | reverse complement strand
GGGAAAGAGAGACCCGAAATGGAATTTGTCACATCCTAAGCCTTCCCAGCCAAAATCAACAGCTACGTACAGATAAACATATTGTCAAAATTAGACAACAGCTTTGGCTGGCCTGGGTCATTTCTAGTTGCTTCAAACTGAATATGGAGGAAAAAATGAAGCCTTTTGCAGTAATTGGTTCTGCTACTGTACTTATCCCCAATTTTCTGAGCTGTCAAGCCTCATTTCTGCTGTTATGTAGATCGACAGTCCTCTCGACTGTAATCCTCATTATGGTTTGAAGGACACCGTGGCCTAGTTTTCTGGGGCAAGCACTGAACGAGGGAAATGTAGCCTGCTATTACTTTGTCCATGGTGTTCTGTAATGCTGGTAATGATACCAGGTTCCTTCTCATAAGCTGGCAATTTGCTCGACAGGACGATTCACGGAGTTGTAATTCATCAGCCATGCGCTTGGGTGTAATAGACTGTGGCAAGGTGGCAAGCGTCCCAGTGTAGATGATTCCAGCTGAACAAAACTGGGGGGAGATTTCAAAGATCCGGCTGCTGTTTTCATGTTATTTTGTTGCAGCCACATGGAATAATAATTCACTCAGGATTAAAAAGGGAGAGGATGGATTGCTGAAGAGAGGCGAGGAACTTCCACTAAACTGTGTGGTGGAAGGCAAGGTTTTCTCTGTGACTGTCAGTGCTCCTCTGAAATAGTAACCCTCATAGAATTCTATTAATTCATTACCAATTTGATATGAAAAAGGTTATGTTTCCACCAGGCCTTTTATCCTTTAATTAGATTTTTCTGTTATTGACGTTCTCATAATAAAGGTTATGTTTGAATGGAATTTATACACTTACATGACATTTAAAACTGTACAGAAACACTATGTGAAGTCATTGCATGCAAAAGTGCTATTAACTGCATGTCAGCATCCAATAAACTCTCTGCGCTTTTAATTCTTTTTTTTAAGATCTTCAGGCTTATCTGATTTAGTGACATTTTATGGCATTTAAATGTCTCAGCAGTGGAACTTTGTTTTTCTCCTCTCCTAAGTCTGAAAGAGTTCTAACATTGCAGAAGAAGCAGGGAAGATGACAAAACGGGCTGGATTGCCAACTCTTTCTCAAGCAAATTGTTGTAGCCAGCTGAACTGCAAACAAGCTGAAAGCTCAGACTTTTCCAGTGCTTTGTAGCATGCTGAGGCAATCTGGAGTTGGAAGGATGCTTGTGCTGAAAACAAAGTTAAATTCAAATTCAGCTGGAAGGTCTAAAGGGAAGAATTACAGAACACTGGTCTGGTATCGTGAAGACTTATTACTACATACTGGATGATCCATTGTGAAACTGTTCTCAAAAGCTTCAAACTGCCAACTGGTTTCAGACACAACATGAGGGGTTTGTAAAATGAAACCTGACACAAGTGAAAATAGTTTAAATGACTGGGAAACAGAGCGTGCTTATTTCATTAACATTTCCCCTGCAGTGCTTCAAATCCTGATGTCACAGGAGTGGGCAGACAGGCAAACAGCCCAAACCCACCCCAACGCAGAGGTTGTCCCCACGTGCAGCAAAGACAGGGAGTGAGCAAGTGGAGAGCAGGGCAGGAGGATGGTCAGGTCTTTCCCTTTTGATTCCCCAGTGAGGGGATCAGGTGCTTTGCAAGTTGTTATTCTCTGATGTACTCCACATGAGGTGTGAAGGCACTCCCCACCTACACACTATTTTTTGTCTTCATGTTGTCAGCAGCTGATGCATACGTGTCGCCTGTCTTCCACCAGGCCTTTTACACTCCTAGGTATGTAAGTGACAAACCGCGACTGCATCTGTCCTCAGCTCTTCCTAGTTTCAGTGTCCAAGTCAGGTCTTTGCAGAGCTGGCTGCCTACAGAGACCTGTACCAAATGCTCCCACTGAAGGTGACGTTACTGCTTGTTCTTTTACTGAGACAGGAAAACTCTCTGAAAATCCCATGGCTTTGTCTTGCAAAGAGCAGCCAAGACCTGACCCTTCTGAGAAATACAGTTTCATCTTTTTCCAAATAGCATAAAGTTTGTATTTGCCAACTTTAAAGGGGAACAAATCAAATTTGTATAGAGGGTATCTCTGTCCTTCTGCCAGTCAAAAGATGTGCACATCTTTAGGAGAACTGAGCTCTGCCTCCAAATTACTTCCCTGAGGAAGCAAACTGCAAGTAGAGGAATAGTTGTTTGGTACCCTGTAATCCAGAAGAGAAGTCAGATCTCAGGGTGTTTGGAGACTGAGCTGAGGCTGGCCTGGCCTGGAATATTATGAGAAATAGATTTTCATAGAATTCACTCCATACTGATTTCTTGAGCGCAGCTGAACACTTGACTATGTGTCTGTGGGACTGAGGATAGGGGTGCTGGTGTCCTGGGATCTGGCAGGAAGGCTCTCTATGATTTATGTGTAACATGTTACTTGGGGTGCACCACAATCTATTTCTGGCTACCCTGGGTCAGACCTGTGGACTTTCTCAGGATTCTTCAACCAAACTAAACTACCGCCACTCTCACTGACAGATCTTGTGCACTAGTAAGAAAGGACTTGGCTCCCAGTGAGCAAAAGCTGGGCCAGATGGATGTCATCACTGCTGGTGGGAATGGCTAGAGGTAGACCACGATTCTCAAAATATTGCTGCACCACTAAAAATAAAGTTTTGTTGGGCTACACTTGTGGGATCCCATCTTTGAAAATGAAAGTCATGATGCAAATAACCATCAGGAGTCTGGCCTGGGGTACTTTTCTCAAATAAAACATCCTGACTTCAGTCACTGACAGCTATTTATGTTCCAATTTTTCCACACATTTTGTGTAAATATTAGTCTGTGGTCCAAGCAGAGGTTGCTACTAACTTTATCTTAGTTGTTTTGCCTGCCCCTGCTTATAACACTCTTGCCACCTTTTCTGAAAGTTGCCGCACAGCTAAATTTATGATCTCAGCAGCCACTGTTTATTCTGTACCTCTGCAGAAAATGAAAGGAAACACCACAACTCCATCTCCTTGGCACGAGGGATGGCACTGTACAGGCTTAAGTTGGTCTCAGATCCACTTTACTGAAAACTTTCTGGCAAACTTTCAACACATGAGAAAAGAAGTATTCAAAGATATGGTTAGAAACACTTCAGATCTGCCTAACACCAGTTCACCTAGTGCGTTCTGCCTAGATTCTTCACCTTCAGCAGGTCTTTAAATCCATATAGCTTCTTTCCTAAAAGATACAAAATGATGAAAATTATAAATTAAACCATTTTTGTAGGTTATGTTTTTCAAAGGCTAATTTTTCTCATGGTAAAACTTGTACTTTGCTTCTAGTTTGAGTTTGTCTGCCTTGAGCTTTCACTCATTCACCAGATAACTGATCCCTCTATAATCATAAATCTTTCTTCTAGTCTAATCATGCTGAAACATGAACTATATTAAGCATCAGATTGAAGTATCTCACTGAAGTGCATTGTCAAGACCTCAAGTCATTCTTTTGCCTTCCTTGTTAATCCTTTTTGATCTCTCTGTATAAATTCTGGTGTTGACTCTGTGAAAACCTTTATAGCATTTCAGGAATGACAGAGACATGATCCCTCCCATTGATATATCACATGGGCTCCCATTGCCAGTCACACGTTTCTTCTTTCCTAAATGTGTTTAATGCTGTCATGTTGTCAAGCGCTGCAAATCCATCTGTACAAATGACTTCACCTCACTTTTATTTACACTTCAGTAGTATGTGTCCTCTGCAAATTGTATCCTTAATTATATTTTTTTTCAGATCAGCATAAAGAAAGTGAAAGCAACCATCAGGCCTACATGGAACTCCACTAGAAACATTTCTTCAGGATGGTGTCTTCCCATTCAAAGTTAATTACGTATTAATATCATTAAACTAATTTTAGGTAGTTATTTTGAATTGAAGATATCACTCATGACACAGAATATCAGTACAAAATTATCAAGTTACAATCTCATTGAATAAGAAGTTAAGCTTACTTGACATTTTGCTTAGTAAAATTATTTTTGACATTTTTTGAGTCATCAGCCTTTGATTTCTCTCCCCTGCCTAGTTTTGACCAGTGTAAATAATGTATTACGCTTTCTTTTCCAGGCCTGCACAGATCATGCACTCTCTGTCTTTACCACTTTAGAATACTACCGATCTGTCTTTTCTGTCCTGGGATCTTCCTCAGTTTACCATGCTTAATTAGGAACAAAGTCCAATGTTCAGAAAGTTTCTGAAGAATTCTTTTAATAAACTTCCATGAGAAAAGGGATCCAAATCCACCCTTTTTACTTAAGAGTACCACTACCTTAGCTATAAACATTTAGCTGAAGTGATCTTGTACAACTCTGAAACATCTGATGGACACGGTTAACAGCAGATGTCATCTTCAGTGTGAAACAAGGGCTTATGCTCAGAACACAAAGCACAGAACAGAGCTTGGGTTTTGTTGCTGAACAGAGCTTGGGTTTTGTTGCTGAACATCATGTGAGTGTTGATGCTCTCCAGCAGGAAATACGAAACATAATATTGACTCACTTTGGTGTCTACTGCAAACCCACAAAACATTATTCTTTGAGTCTCACAAGTCTCAGGCTTGGCAAAGATCAATTTACGCATTCTTAGTTTGCTGTGGGTTTTTTTTTTGTTTTTTTGTTTTTTTTTTTTTTAAGGAACGGTTTGTTCTGAAGAAATTGATAAAGCTTGTGCTTGCACAGTACTAGGATGCTGAGAAACCCAGCACAGCCACTTCATTGCCTGGGCTACCTCCCTTTACAGCACCTCTCTGCTTAGTTTCAGCATACATTCATTGTACTGAAAGACTCCCCTTTGGAAGGACAACAGGCAATCCTAAATGGCATTCATTGCAAATATCCATCAAAACCCCAAGTTTTGGAGCCCATTTTTCAAATTTTCAACAATCAAAACACAATAGTTACCAGTTACTATTTAATAAGTGAGAGGTTTCATTCAGACTAATTTGTGCTTTTTTTTTTCTTTTTTTTTTTTTTTTCCCCACCTTTTTCTCTGGCACTGAAACATAGAGACAGACTCTTTAGGATAATTCTATTTTGCTAATTAATCTAATTAAGTGCTCTATGTAATTTTGCAGAGTAGAGCAAGCTATTCAAGATTGTCATCATTATGTTAAAGAGCTGTCAATTGATGGAGATAATTTTTTCTTAACAGGCTCTAACCTTTCTGCAAGCAACCCCCTCCCCCAGGGGAGTTCTTCAATTAAATCAATAATGCTTCTGGGGGGAAAGAAGAACTTTGCTTTCTAAGAATTGTGTAAACAGATCTTCAGCAGCTTCGTGTTGCTTTGCTTGAGAAGAAAAGCAGCAGCTGGTTATTAATACCTGCTGTGCTCAGCTTTGACAAGCTTGCATTTGAGAATAGCAACTACTGTCTAGCTACAGTGCAGGTTGAGGAGCAGGGGTTTTGAAGGTGTCAAGTGGGTTCTGGAGAAACCTTGGCAAAATAATACAGTATCTGGATCGGGCAAATGACAGGACTTAGAGTGGTTGCTAGGCAGGCTGGGGAAGTGAGCTTTAAACTGCCCGTGTATTCATTATTGTTTGGATACAAGAAGACCTGACAAGAAGATAAGTATAACTGGGGGAAGAGCTGGGGAAACTCCATCATGATGACTCTTGTCAGCCTTAAAGCTATGATAAGCAGGACCTGGGGGGATATTTTTGGCTTTTCTAACACCGTTTCCAAACGCCGTTGTTCTGCCTATAGCGTTTGCAGTGGGCTCTGAAGCCCTGGAGGACTGAGCGTGCCTGTGTCTGTGCTGCAGGGAGCCCCTCAGCCCTCAGTGGTGACTGGTCACTGGTGTCCCCGCTCTGAGCAAGCTGAGAGTGAGCTCCGTGGCCACTGTAGGCGGTCAGGGCAGAGCTGTGCCCATGGAGCAGTCAAATCCACGTGGGTCCTCCCCATGGCTCTGGGGAGATTTGCAAATGGAGGCTTTTGCAGCAGCCAGTGGGAGATTTTCTAGCATTTAATTTTGCTTCAAGCGCCTGTTTACCTTTTCTGAAGAAAGGGCCTGCAGCAGCTTGCTGTGGCTGGGTCTCACCTCTTCCCCTTGGCTCGGCTCCCTTCCCCTGCTGGCTCCCGGCCTCCTGAGGACGCAGCCACAGAGAGGCCTCTGTCTCCCTTCCCGCACAGCCTGACCTCGCGGGGAAAAAGCTCATCTTTGTTAGCTCCTGGTTTTGTGTGAAATATCTCCTTGTTTGTAGCAAAGACGGCTGCTTTCTGCCTTTCTTTTATTTCTCAGCCCTGATCCTTTAACCGCGGCAGTCCGCAGGCTGGTGGGCGCTGGAGCCGCGTTCGCTGTGGAGCCCCTTCTCCTCGGGGACAGGCGCCAGCGCTGCTGCACACGGATCTGGCTGGTGTGGGGAACCACGCGGGAAACAAAACTCACATGAGGTAACGCATAACAAGAAAACCCAGGCTTTGACAAGAAGCAAGCCTCAAATGTCTCAGCAGCTTTTGGGCTTGGTGCATTTTAAGCTTTCATATGATGTCACAGATCACCCTCAGCTTGTTTGAGGCAGTCAGTCTGAACCCACTTAATACAGTTCCCTAGAAACTCCAGCAATGTGGTGTGTGGTGCACCTTTCTCTACAACAGGTCTCCGAGCACAGGCTGCCAGCACTGACG
This sequence comes from Pterocles gutturalis, assembly GCF_000699245.1. NCBI lineage: Eukaryota > Metazoa > Chordata > Aves > Pterocliformes > Pteroclidae > Pterocles > Pterocles gutturalis. The sequence continues at coordinate 47,568 of NW_010126106.1, read as the reverse complement.
AAGGAAGGTTAAATAAAATTCCAGGTCAGTACAGTGGTCAGGGATCCCAGTGGGCAGGGAATATTTGGAAAAAATTAGAGAATTTTCAGTATGAATTCAGAAATTTTTCCATTTGAATCCTCCTGCCTAGATCCATTGAGGCAATTTCTAGCAGGTGCCTTGACTCAAAAAATAGGGCTTTTTTTTCTCTGACTGCAGCCTTCAACACTACAATAGGTAACATACAGCCACAAAAACATACTGTGGTTTCTTGTTCATTTCTTAAATGGGAATTTGCCATTGCTACAGATACTAAATATATTCTATTCCCTGTATCATACAATTACAGCGGTTTTTACTTCATTGAGTTTCTGTCCTTGTCTCTTAGAGCCAAGTTACTTTGTGCAAAGAAGGGAAGACAATTGCAGTTTTTATTAAAATGAGAAGCCAGCTTTACAGGGGTTTTGAAGGTTTTATTCAAGTCTTTAGTTCCACCATCTTTGCAGTATTCAATCAAAGTTCTCCTATGGATGCACACAGCAGGATGCTTATAGAGAAAGTGTCCCAGCAAAGCTGATTGTGCCATCAAGAGAGGTAGTTGCACAATGCGACTTCTATGCTATGGTCACAACTGAGAGCTTTCTGTTTGCATCAAAAGCAAAGTCCACTCAGAAAAATTAGGGGAAAGCCCCCCATGTATTTTTCTGTTGTGTGTTCAGTGTGGTTTTAGTGGCACAGGAACTATTGACAGGACTCAGAAATGATGTCGCAAGAGGCTCTTCATGTAGCAAACATGGTACCGTTAGTCAAAAGAATTAGACTGAAGTCTGAAGTCTGTGAGACTGAAAAATGGAACTTCAAGTTGTGGACTGGACATTATTTCTCCTGTGGGACATTTATGCTGACTATAACTGTGACTGTTCTCAACATTACTTTCTTTTGAGGGATTGAATAATGTGCTAGTCACAGCACAAGTGCTGCTGCGTAGCTATTTATGTAGCTATTAGTCTGTAGCAGATGCACCAAGGGAAAGGGGCTGCTTTGATCTTAGCCAGCAGTGCACACACAAGACCTGAGCTCTCTTCCTGACATTGTCACTCAGCGTGTCAAATTGCATGTAGCAAAACCTAAGCTCTGTACCTCAAAAATGAAACAGATGGGCTCTATCAGCTTCCTCCCACTGTTAAAAGAGGATGAAGCATATATTGAGGAAAACTCCCCCTGGCAGGTTTTATACAGGCTCCAAGGAACACAAAGGGTTAACCTTGTAGAAGGGTGACTTTTTTCCATGTTCTGGTTTTAGAGAGAAGGGGTGTTTATTTTTAATAGTTTTCAATTTGGATTTTGTCTCGGTTTAGTTTTTGAGGGTGGATCTAAATTAATACAGTGTTTATTCTGTTCACTGCACAGATAGGCACATGGACAATTTTGCCTTTAGGAGGAGGCAGCACATAAATGGCAGCACACACTGGGCAATTCTGCTGTTGTGTTGATGTTATAAAAGCAAAAAACTCCATGCCTCTGCTGATCCTGTATGTGATTTAAGGGGAACTAGATGTACATTAATTAAAAAAACCCGGTTCTAGGTAATATATCATTTTTGTAAGAAAATAACATTTGATACACTCAGCAACCAATTTAAGTCAAAATAAAACTAGAGATCATATATCTATGTTACACTGATCTTCAAATGGACAAAGCAGCAGTGTAGGTTTATACATTCATATATCTTGCTTAACACTGTTTGCTTCCTCTAATGACTTCAGTTCACTCAATCAATTTTCCTCAAGCACAGCTTATGGCTGGAGGGTATTTTGGACTTACTCAGGCATCTCAGACAACTTTACAAATAAAACAGAGGCAACTGACCATAAAGCATACGATATTACCAATGGTGTTATTAACATTTTCTCAGCAGAAGTGATGAAGAGAAAAGCACACTCTCTGAGGAATGACAGATACATCTTTGGGGAATCTAAGAAGGAAAGTGAGCTTGGACATAATTGCCCCGGATCCTTATTACATTGACGCTGTTTCACAGGACAGGAATATGTTTTGGTAAAGTTACTGAAAGACCAGTATGAGCCTTCGCTATATTCCCTTGAAATCAGGCAAGGATTGGACATATGTTGTTTCTAATCACATTGTGCAAAGGGTGTTGTGCTAAGGGTGACCCAAAGAGGCTGCTTACAGTGGGAACAGGAGTGATCCCTTCCTGTGCTGATAAATCTAGGACATGGGCTAGCTGTATTCAGTGGAGAACTGGCGAAGCAAAATAAGAAAAAAAAAGGCAAACACAGTACATGAAGGAAAAAGAGGGAACTTACTCAAAGCAAGAACTAAGAGATTGCTGGAATCTTGTCTGTTTTTAAAAATAAAATCTTAGTCACAGTAAGGGGAAAGAGAATATTTAGAGCCAGCAAAACAACGTGGCTTTCTTGGCTCTATATATACACCGTTTTGCCAGGCTCCAGCTAAAACCACCCAGTTTTTCCCCTCAGAAACAAAAAACCCTGTTTGCTCCCAGAACTCAAAGAAAGCTTAATTTGCTTTAAGCTGCTAAAAAAACTTCCTCTGTCTTGAGTTAGCATTGTGTGCCAGGCTTCAGCATGCTGAGAAATGAAAAAGTGCTTTGTAATGGAAAAGCCAGTTCGTGCCTTGCTATGTAGTGCCACGCTAATAAAAAAGGAAGTTGCAAACCTTCCCCTCTTAAAGAGGGCAGAAGGAACAGGGGAGTGATTTAAAGAAGTCAGACTCAAGATGACTGCAATCAAAACCATACTCTCCAGCCATTTCCAGACTCAGAGAACACTGATTTTCTTGGATATTTGGTAGTTCAGTGAACTGCATGATAGAAAGAGAAAGCTGCATAAAGCCACTCACTGTTACGGAGTGGGAGGTTAATGAAGTTCATTTAACAGACCAGTGGTGCAAACCTGTTATCAGATGGCTTGTGCAGATCCCAGATGGCTTAAAGCTGGGAACTTAAACAGGTACCTCACATTTTGCCATTAGATTAATAAACCATCAAGATACCTACAGCTCTTCCACAGCAGGGCTAATGACATTCCATAACTATGTGCTTTAACCAAAAAGGAACACATTTTAGCACTATGTACTCCTAAGTCACATTTTTCGGTCCGCTAATTGAATTATTTTTGTCATAGCAGAACAGCATCGGAAAACCTCAAACCTTGTCCTCAATTGCTGCACCACTTTGTGGATGAAGCAGCAACACACAGAGCATGAAATGCTGTTCTTCCTCTTCACCTGCCAGGTGAGGAGCCACATCTGGCTGCTGCAAGGGGAGATGGAGCAGCGCCACATTGCACCACTGGCTGTGATATCTGCAGAGCAGAAAAAGCAGCCAGGCTGGAGGGGACAAGCTACTCCACCCTGGCTAGGCAGTACATAAAATGCAGAGCTAGATGACTTTTCAGAAGTCCCTTGCTTTGGGTCTGTGACTAAATCTGTGAGATTATAATGTATTGCTAATTCCATGCCAGTTTGGTCTTTGCACCCCCTAACCGTTCTAGCATCAACCTTTATACTTGAATACACCTGACATATTTCTATTTTTGTTTGTTTGTAAAATGATTACTACTAGTGCAGACTTTGAGTCTGTAGTACAGTTTATTCTGCTGTTGGCCAGTTGGCCACCCCATACAGATACACTAGCAACCCTTCTTGACAATCTGAGATCCTCACATCACAGCAGATCTGCAGTGTATTACTGTCACCAGTCGTCCTTTTGCACATGGCTTTCACAGTCTTCTTCTGCAGAACTGTAAAGAGTATTTTTAGAATACAGTTCTTTCAAGAGCTGGAAGGAAGGAAATCAGAGGTTTTTCTGCCCTTCCAGGAAGAAAATCCGAGGCAAGGTCTTGCAAGAGCAGGTCCAGTTCTAGGTTCAAGCGTGTCCTTGCTGTGAGACTGTGAAAAGTTTCATGGGAGTGTGCTGTGTATATATACATACATACATACATTCTCTTCATGCCCCAGGACTATGTTTATCATAAACACCTACAGAGCCCTGTTGAATCCACATTTGTCAGCCAGCACCTAAATGCTTTGCTGTTTCAGGGTTCAGCACGTTAAATGACTATGTCTGCATGCATGCTTTCTCCATTAGAGGCGCGTGCTCATGGAGGGAGGGCCATGAGAAAGTGCTCCAGGCAACACTGTCAGCAGGGACATCTGCCCCCAGCTCCATCAGCCACCCAGCAAGAGCTCTCCTGCATGGACGTGTGCCCTGCACTCACCTGGACACACAATGTGTGGCTCTCCCCAAGACCGGGGACAGCAGCGGTGGGGAGGAGCCTGGGTTGGGAAGGCAAGAGCCCTGCAACAACAGCTTTCTGCTGTTTCCCTGCATCTATTTGCAAATTTTCTTGGCAGCCATCGGAGTACTGAATGGAAAGCACCAACCCCATGGGCTGTGTCCATGAAGTTTAAATGCTTGCATGATGCCCCTCTTCCTCTGCACTCATCCCAGCGGGCCATGGCCACATCTTCCTTCTGGACAAAATAAGGCCCCACACATGCTTCTCCCTGGGGAGCTCTGAGCCAGTGCATCCCCCAAGGACAGATGCGCAGGCTCTGGGGCGAGAAGAGGGAGGCTGAGACTGCTGGTACCCAGGCCCTTCTTCAGGGCATCAAATAGCAAGACCTGATCTGTGCAGACATCAATAAACATTGCCTCTGAGCCCACCCCAAGAGCAGGGCATGCACGGGAGCCTCACCAGCACCCTTTCACGGCACTGGACCAGCAGCCTCTGGGCATGAGAGCAGCCCCTGGCACAGCTGGGGGAGACAGGGAGGATGCTACAGGTACATAACCCAAATATAGGTAACTAGCATTATCTTTAGTAATATTTTGCTTTCACTGGCCAAAACACGGCGTTTTAGTTAAGACACAGCGTTTCACTTGCATCTGGTGTTTACACAAGCCAGTGATTCAATGCTAGACAAATCCTGCATAATCTCTTGGGTGAAGTACTGTTAAAATAGCTGCCTGCAGCATTTCTTTGTCGTCTTGCTAGAGGCAATGGCTGGTTCTGCGGGCAATAAAGAGTCAATGACAGTTTCAGCATAAGCTTCATTCACCCTTTCACGAGAAATGCCCAGAAACCAGCAACAATTTTACGTATCTCCAAAACTGGATGACTCAGTAAAGTCATGACTTTAGGGTGGCTCTCTAATCAGCTCTCTTTTATACTTTTCAAGAATGATAGCACATGACATCTATGAAAAAGGAGATTTAAAGCTATGGAGGTTAGCTTTAATCTTATAGAAGAGTATAAAAGGATGCCTCAGCAAAGCTATGTGGAGGTCACTCAAAGGACTTCTACCAATGCTGCTTAAATAAGAGTTAACTGAGTTGTTCATTCCCTTTTTAGTCCCTGTTTGCTTCAAATTCCCTGCCTAAAATACCTTGAACTTTCTTCTTTTCTCTGCGTCTCATGGCTGAGGAAAATTAGCAGTTTGGGGTTTTGGGCCAGGGTGGGAGAGGCTTTTGTGAAAGCAGCTTCATCCTAACTTTTTTTTTCCTTTTCAGGAGTCTATTCCATGAAGAGACAGCCAAGTTGACTATGTGCATCCCTGCTTTATGAAAAAAAATAATGTGGATATCAGAACAAAAGGAAGAAACAAAGAGTTAAAATGAATTGTCATGAACTCATTCACTAACCCTCCTGGAAGTGAGGTCCTGAAGACAGAACTATTATTTTTCTGTGTCAATATATAAAAGTAATTTAGCATCCTTTCCTGAGATAGAGTTTGCTCAGACTCTTATTCAGGTGTTGCTTTGGAGGAAAGAAGGATATGCTGGTGTGGACAAGATTGGTTAATTAATGTTAATCCAGCCAACCATGTAGGGGCAAGACTTAAATTAAATAAATTGATGTATCCAAAGATAATTCATGAGTAGAATGCAAGTACTTTTCTATGCTGTTCAACAGAGGCAGTACATTATGCATATACAGCACACCATCATAGCCAGCAAGGGAAGCACTTGTCACTTTCCAAATCTGCTTTCTGTTAGGTTGAAGGCACACTTGCTAAACTTTAATAATTTCAACTTGGAAAGATTGGAGAGATAGTCTGGGAATAAAAAGAATGCTTAAAAACCTGAAAACAAATACAGACAGACAAGTAGGCTGGGTAGACCCTTACACAAACCACTAGAAACTCCTTGCATCTGTACCTGTGGCAGATGGTGGATCCACAGATCCAGCTGGATTTTCATTTTTAAAACCCTGAAGTCTCATGAACCAGAGGAATTCAGTGCGTGGACAACTTGCAAAGTCAGGTCACAAAAATGTTCAGTAAGGTCTTAACCTCCTACTGAGGATAGTCCTTTGCACAGATATAATTCAGACTCTTCCAGGAAAGCAGGATTGGAGGCTATATGGGGTTCTGATAAAGGATTGTGATAGAAGGATGAAATTAAGGACATTCCCAGGCAATCTGAAGAAGACCCAATATTAGCCATTCTCATATGTCTAATAACTTTCAAACCTGCGTGCTCATTCATGCTATACAAGGGTGATCAAGACATCTGGAAAATTAGTGTTAACAATATTAGCTGTCAGAGTAGAGGGAAAAACATGGCTTATGAAAAACATGATTGGTGCGTTGTGACCACAAGGATTACTTTTGCCAGAGCCAGAGGGCAGGTCCACTGCAGCTCTCCAGCTTGCCCAAACATCTCTGATGTAAGCTGACACATTGCCTACTGCAGTGCTGTGCAGGACCAACAGCATTCCACTGTGGGTCCTGAACAGCACAGCTAAGGACATAATTTCAATGTGTTGCTCTGGGAGAGCGAACATGACTGCTTGCCCTTGCTCAGCTTGCAGTCCCAAGGATGTTCTTGTGAGAGAGGTGAAGCTAGCCCTGGTGCAACACCATGTCAGCATCAGCCCACTGCCTCCAGCCAGGGACATCGCCTGTTTCGTGCAAGGCTGGAAGTTCTCTGCACTGTGCTGCATCATCCATATGCACCTGCACCCCACAGCCCAAGTGGAAGCTAAAGAAAAAAATGTGTCTTTTATGGACAGTCACTGACTCAGGCAGTGCAAAAAGGAAATGAAAGCCAAAACAACCAGGAGCATATCACAAATAACCCCTCAGGTTCATGTGGAAAGACTTCTGTACAGAGAAGAAAAGGAAAAAAAAAAGTAGCAATCTAACTGGTGATGACAGAGATTCTTGGAAGTGAATGGAGAGGGAAACAATGTCTTTTCTTTCCCCACAGATGCCACAAATGTCGGGCAAGGGCTGGGGAACAGACTGCAGCACCTACCTGTTCTACCCAGCAGGTCTTCTGAACTTTATTCCTCCTCCTCAGGCAAAAAGCAGTACCAGCCCTTTGCCAGTGGATTGGGAATGGCTTCCTTTGGTGGAGAGAGGGGAAATAAGAGGTCTCCATTTGCCTGCCCGCTCTCTGGTGGAGGGGGAAGTACCAGCTGTGCTGGCAGGTCTTCTCTTCCCCGTTCTAGCCGTGCCTCTTTGGAAAGCAGCTCCTAAATTTCCTGTGGGATTCAGCCCAGACTCTCTTGAAGCGCAGAGGACTTGAACCAGAGTACACTAACTCCTGCTAGTAATAGCTCTGTAACTTGCTATACATGAGATTCCTGTGCCAAAATTAAATACTCTGAAGAAGCATGTCAGAGTTTTCTGCAAGAACAGTAGCAGCACTGTTCAGAAGCATCACCATGGAGCAGGTAAAAACCTTTTAAAGGGTCATAGTAGAACACCAGTAGAATAAAAGAACAGGGGAAGAAAAAGCCTGTCTCCAGCTTTACATTAACCTGCCCCCGACTGCCTTCATCATGTTAATTTTGTATTTTACATGTGTTAGATCAACAGGGAGCACAGATGGCTGCACTCATGTGTGAGACTGCAAATACCCACTGGGGCAGTAGCAGCACCTCTGTCACTTCCCTGCAATGTGGGGAGGGGAGCTCCTACCAGCACAGGGACACCAGTAGGTCACTGAAGGTTAATAAAGGCAGTCAGCACATAATTATCACTCTCTGGTTAGCCTCAGCCTCTCAGGAATAAATTAGAGGGACAAAGTAGGGAGGAGCCGTGAGAAGATTGGAGTGGGGCTGCACCTCCTCTTGCTACAGGTAGGGAGGGCCACCTTCCTGGAAGTCCCTGCTTGAATTCACTGGGATATTTTAGAGGTAATGGCATCTATATGAGGGAAAGTATTAATATTTGAATATTTTAGGTAGCTGCATTAATTTTCTTTAAGCATTTAGTAGCGCTAAATATAAATACAGAGAAAGCAAGCTTTCCTTTCTCTTTTATCCACTGGCCATAGACCCATCTGCCAGAGGGATTGTTTTCACCCTCCCAGTTTCTTGATCAATCTACATCACTCTGGGCCTGTGGCAAAAGGGACACTTTAAGATGATTCATAGTGCTCTTGAGACTACAGCTCCTGAATGCAGAAGTCTCATTTACAACGAAGATGACAAGCGCTCAATTAGCCATCTCTTTGTACACGTGTAAGCAATGAAGACGAAGCTTTCTCTGTATCAAGTTAAAGCAGCAGATGAATTCCCAAGGCAGAGTTGTTACATATGCAATCAACTTACTGTTAATTGTTTCTTCTCAATGCTGTCAAATAAAGCATGAAATAGCTTGGGCTAATGCACAGTCAGGAAACACTGGTCACTGCCCTAAAAGGCCACAAGTCACAATTCTGACCTACAGCGGCGCAGAACAAACTAAAGAAGCATAAAAAGTTCAGTTTTTAGGTGGGAGGCAGAGTGATGTTACAAAATATAAAGTGTAAAACACAGGGGGATTCCGCTCATTGTGGGAAACTTGAAAGTCAGAAAAACACCACTCCTGGTGTCACTTCTGCACTTCATTATTAGACATGGCTCTCCATGTAGTTGTTTTCCCCAGCCACTGGTAACACATACTAACTTCTGAAGAGCAGCACCTGCAAAAAAAAGAAAAAGAAAAAGAAAGTTAAAATCCTAGCAATGCATCTCTGGTATGCTTTGGCACCATTCTGGTATATTCCATGTAACAAACCTCCTCCTGTGAAGGCTGCCATGACAAGTGAATAGCAGCCTCTCTACAGGGTAAGTAGGAACACTTGGAGAAGTGGCAGAAGGCCTATTGGCTGGGTTCCCCTGATGGCTGTGGAGTGTAGAATATCTACTACCCCTTTACATACACCTCAGTAATCCTCATCATGCATGGACCAGCCACAAGGCAAATTTCCACGAGTGGCACTTAAGAACTAACTTGATCACTAGTACCAGGGGAGGCAGACAGAACTGGCATTTTCCTATCCTCCTTCAAGCAAGCATGACCTCTGCCTCTGTGCATCTGCTGTAGCAGAAAGTCAGCCTCCTTGGAGCAGAAGTGTGCGGCTATCAAAGCCCATCTCCTGCTGTAGCTACTCGGTCTTCTCAAGGTAATGGGCCACAGGGACTTCCCAAGTATGGCTTGGGTTTATCAGGCACCTCCTCCTTTTCTCAGAAATAGATTTGTGTTGATGCCAGCTGCTAGTACAAGTCATCACAATCCTTGGCTGTTTATAGTTTTGTTTTTTTTTTTCCCCCATGGAACAAAGTTATAGACAGAAAGCCAGAAACTGTTTATTGAATAAATAATTGAATTAAGATAATGTCTTCCTACGTGCCTGGACAATTTTATCAACCCCCTGCCTCACCAGGTTTGCAGGGAGAGGGGGAGAGAAGTCATAGGATAACTTTGAGTCGTTCAGTGTTAAGAAGATACTGTGGCTGCAGAATACCTTAAGCCTCAAGAGACTGAATGTAATGCCAGTGTGGACTCTAGTTTTACAGTGCAGTTCCTTACACCTGAATTTAGCTATTCCAGGTGCTTACACACAAATGCCAATCATCTAGTTTAAACTTGCAATGAAAAGTTTGTGTAGGGTTCATAAGCCCTGCATCTGCATGCACCAAATTGTAGTGATCCTGCTGCTCCTGCTGCTTGGCAGAAGCCAGACCTGCTGCTCATTTGTGTTGCGTGCAGAGGCCATTTTCCTCATGAAAAGCCCATGAGTTTTAGTACAGCATCCATAGAAGTAATATGCAGACTACACAATAATATATCAGCGCTCTAATATACCTCTTATGTTTTTTTGCTCTGTAATAAGACACTCCCAGATCTCTAAAGTCTAAACACCCAAAAAACTCAGTGAAATCATACCAGGCAGTAACCTCTTAGGCAGGTAGAGTTCAGACTGTATCTTGACATGGGATCACTCTTCTGTGATATTCAATATTCCACAAGTCATCATCTTAAGCCTTGTGTGTTACTAGTAGTTTGTCTGTATTTTCCCCCTATATTCTTAGCTTTCTCTTCTCAGACAATTTTCTGGCAATAAACACCAAGTCATTTCTGCTAATCAAGCATAGATTTTTTGAATTGTAGCAACTGTAATGACCTCTGTGTTGCCTTGGAGTGACATAGCAACAAACACAGTTGGTAAAGCCATCACCAGAAACTTCACAGGTCTCCATCTCACTATGGCGAGCACAAATTCCTGTGTCATGGTGTATCCTTAACACTGAATATAAGATGCTTGAAAGTTGTGCGTTCAGGACTTTCTTCAAAAGTTTTTCCCGTACATTACGATCACTTATCTGCATGCATGTGCTTCTGAGTGAATCTGCCACCCACTTCCATAAAATACAATTCTGCCCAAAGCGATTTTTCTTTTCCTATGGGAAAGTGCTAAGAGAACATATTCTTCTGCAAACAACAACAACAAAACAACAAAAACCCTAGAGCAGAGTATCCCTGCCTCTTTTCCTTGCTGCTCTTTCACATTTTCTGTAGTGAGCTGGAGCATGGCCTTGCAAAGATGAACACCAACACTGTTGACTCACACCCTAATTCATGAGGAAACCGATTTTACCACCTGAACAATAACTGGCTTTGGCAGTGTAGCTGTTGTACCAAGAGACTGTTCAGATCTTCCACTGCATGGCACCTGGCCTTTGCTATACCACATGTTTGAAAGAAGAGTGATTAAAAAACTCCACCATGAGAATAAATACTCAAAGATTTTGTCAGAAAACAGCATCCCCTGTACCACTCATTGCTTTGTGGAGAGGTGGGATAATCTGGCTTGTGTTGCCTAGCCATTCGACAGGTTTCTGTTTGGGAAAGACTCTGGAAAGGAGGAGTTTACCTGCTAACTGTCCAGGGACTCCCTAGAGGCTGTACTAGAAACTAACTCATGGAAAACAATCAGCTTCATGGTGTTTAAATGGGTTTTACCTGTGGATTAACGAAAGAAGTGAGATTTTAGGAAATTTACCTGAAATTTTACCACGGCAAAACCACCCATCCCTTCCTTCCACTTTGTCTATTAAACAACCTAAAAATACCTCAGCATGTACGGTTGTACAGCAGTGTGATATTTTTACTGTCAGCTCCTTTCCACTGATTGCTCTTCCCTGTAGCTGCCCTATTTCACAATAACTTCCCGTGGCTCGCGTTCTGCGCTGAGGGCCTGTTTGCGTAAAAGGCTGTATGCAGCAAGGCAGGATCAGTCTGCCCTAGTGCTGCCTCCAGCCACTCCGGTTACCCTATTTTCACCAAGATGTACAAAGCTGAAGGGAAATGCATGCCTTTCCGAGTTCTGAGGGTGCCGGCTGTGAAGACGCAGTGATGTCAGAGCTGAATAACTAAATGATAATGTAATAGCTGTGAATTTGTGCTCCATTAAGTGAGCTCCTGCTGATTGCTTAATGATCAAACAAAAACTCGAAACCCATTAATATTACTCCTGTTATATTAAATGTAAAAAAGAAAATTTGAATCTTCAGCAGTAACTGCTTGGGGGTCTTCTGGAAACACAAGCCAAGATGGAAAGCATGAACTATCCCATTGCTGCATTTTGAAAAGACCCAGAAGTTTATTTTCTTTTCAGAAGGGTGGAGAATTAGGTAACTATACTGATGGGTTTGCTGTTTCCTCTGTGCAACATCTGAATCCTTTGTTGCAAAAAGGAGCATCGATAGGTCTCCTCTTCCTGTAACAACTTTGCAACGACTGTTTTGCAGATACTGTGAACCGCACAGTTCCTTGGCTTATGTACATCAGTAATTTGAGGAGAGTCTAGAGGAAATATCTTTATTTGTCAATATAACACACAAGATTTGCAAAGGATCTAAAAAAATTAAGTGGTGTTGATACGGCTACAATCTGGGAAGAAGAAAGTCCAGAGCCAAAGTTTCCAGCGTGTGTTTCTCCCCAGGGTGGTGAGTGAGTGGAACATCTTTTAGTGAGGAGTTGGGTGAGAGATGGCCACTGCGAGGGGAACCATCGACTACGCTGCCTCAGGCAGCCAGAACCTCAGGTCACAGAGAGCTTTTAAATGGAAACTGCTGCTTTGAGTATAAAGCCAACACAGTTAAGAGATTAATAGGAGGTTTAGGCTTCACACAAATGGTGACAATCTGAACACAACAAAGCGAGCAATATAATTTTTGCTTGCACCATTATCTCGCGTATGATCTATGAAAAGACAGTGAAGCCTAGATTCTATTATATTCCCCAGATGGTATTAAGGAAAAAATAGGATCTGAAGTTTACAGCTCAGTGCCCTAATTTCTGGAGGTCTGTTAGCTGAAATGGAGCTTCTAACAAAATATTTATATGCTCTCAGCAGCTTTCTCATGAAAAGGAACAAGCATTATTTGCATTTTCACTGGTTTTATTTGAGAATCCAAGTCAACATAAATTATTCAATGTACAGAATTTATAATCAAAGCATAAAGTTTCATATTTGCTTAAAAAATCTCTCCTAGAGAAACACACGTTGTTCCCAAGTAGCACAGAGGTGCGTAAGCTTTGGTACTCTACTAAGGAACCAAAACTTTGTACACAAATAACATGAACTACCTGCTATTTCAACTCATAATAACCTGCAGCAACGGTCTGGGTGTACCCTTGTTTACTCCAACCAACATGCTGAGCCTTACAGGAAATACAGAAAGATAACATGCAAGAACATCTCCCCACTTCCTGAAGGACATACTTTTTTAGTATATCATCAAGGACACTCTCAGCAGGTGTATTTTTTTTTTTTCTCCACTAAAAGTACCCTGATCTATGTTATTTATGATACTATCTGAAAGGCAAGGGCTTCATATCCTTAGTAAGGAAATTGGGTATTTTGAAAGGAATACAATAATAACAACAGCAACAAAAAAGTAGATGAAAATAACTGGGGGAAACAGCATGTTAATTGTCAATCCATATTTATAGTGCTTAGCTCCAAACCAGATTTTCAGGGGAGAAGTAAACTCGAGCTCTGATCTTTAGGGAATGCTTTCCAATGATGCTCTTGGACACAGCCCTCTTCTCTAAAAACAACTCTAGCACTGTTGGTAAGATCCTTCTCCATCATAAAGGGAGTCCTGCCATTCCTCCCCCTCCCCAAAAGAAGTGAAAATCAGTTCCAGCAAAGTAATACCTGTGCCCTGTGCTGAGTTCTGTCTTTTACCATGCGATGGAGACTGGGAGGTCGTTAGAGGTATCATTGCCTAAGAATCTCAGAAACGGAGAAATGGGCAACTGTTTTTAACACAGAAATTGGCAACTGAAAATCATTGTAAAAGACCAGTGTGGCAATATGTCCTAACAAGCATCTGACACTAGTTTCTTTGCATCCTAAAAAATTTACTGTATCAAAGGCACACTGAGGGTATTGCTTTTTTAAGATAGTTAATAGCTGAAAAGTCCTCTCTGTGTTTATGATGACTGTCAAATACCATGATGCTGGTATCTCATTTAAGGCCAGATAAACATTGCAAGCCAGCTATTTGCTGTTTTGATGAGGGTTTTCATTACATAGAAAGAGAACAAGTGCTAAAATGTTTCAAACCAATTGGGAGTAGGTTGGTTTTTGATCTTGGACAGATCATCTTTGTCCAAAATCCCTTCATCCTTGCACAAGGGCTTGCTTATGTTCCCCAAAGATACTAGGTCCTCTGTTCATGTTAGAGCTTTTCAGCCTGAGGAAGATTATTTAAAGATATCTCATATGTAAGAGTTCATTGGTGTTCTTTCTCAGACTTTCTAAAAGACGAAATCCTGGTTTCCAAATTCAAACACCAAAGCATACTGTATTTGTTCTGTACAGCTTTCTACAACTCTTTTTTTTTCTGCAGGAAACTTCCTCTCCAGCAAAGTAAATGAACTAATGAAGTCAAATAAAGTTCAGCACTTTTATGTAAAAATAATAAACACTCCAAAATAATAAAACACACACACACATACAGAATTACTTCTTCCTTATTGCAAAATATGTTGAATTGTGAAGATCTGGAGCTGTATTTTGTGAAAGGAAAAGAACCTGCTCTAAATTTTTTCATTCTCTCATGCTGCAGAGAGGTTGCACTACATGTTATTGGCTAAATTGGCACGTAACAGTGCAGAGGCTGACGTATCCAACACCTTTTTTTTCTATGTGCTGAATTTACTCCTTAATGAAAGCATAAAGCTAGTCCAGCCTTTATTGTTAAAAACCACAAAGGTAACCTAGAGCATGAATTACTTTTCCAGTCACTGGCAAGGAATAGGCACTGTCTATATTCTCTGCATTAGTACATGTAGGCAAGTGATAATTCAGAAGAAATCATGAATGTATCAGCCAATATTTCCATGCCCAGAGAGCTACTGCAATCACAGAATGATTTGTCGGGGCAGCAACTTTATTTAAATGTAGCAAACATAGCCTCATCTGATATTACTTTTGTTGCATGTACCTATTTGATTCAGGCTATTGTTTAAATATGGCCTTAATCTTTAATTCCGTAGCAAATCAAAGCGGAGAGCAGCAGGCATACTCTCAGCACCCAAGCCATTGCAGGTGTTGTGGGGCATTTTTTGCAGAGTTTATACAAACAGGTATGCGACACTAATGATATATCTATAGTAACTTTAAACTTACCTCTGCAGCCAACTCATTTTCTTTCATTTCTACGTTTATATTCCTTTTTTATGCCATAATCAATAAACCCCCTCTAACTATCAATCTGAAATAAAGCAGGGTCTCCCCATATCCCAGAGGATACCATTTCTCATACCTTTGTTATGCAGTATTAGGGAAGAGCTGTAATTACACCCTCTAGAGTTTGGAAAAGAACATGCAGAACAGCTGACAAGACTTTTAAAGCTGCCAGCAATATTTTCAGGAGCAGCAAAGCACTTCAGCTATTAAATCCAAATACCCACCTCAGTGCTATGTAGGCACCTAACCCATTCAGATGTTAACTCTGTCTGGTCCCACATCAGCATGCTGCCCCTGAGGATCACATGAGGTCACAACCAAACCAAAGAGCAACCAGCTCCTGCTCTTGCTTGGTGCAGCTCTGCCCATTGGCTGTCTGTCAAGACTTCTGTCTTGCTGGTGAGTTGTCATGTTGGTCTTCTCCTGTAGGAGAGCAGAAGTATTTGACTCCTTGATTCTCTGTATGACGCTTGGGTACCTGGTAGACCTTGATGCAGCTGGGATGGGAGCACAGCATGTTCCCCATTTCCATAATGACCATAGAGACTATAGCAGAGACTGGAGCATTTGTCCTTGGAGAATCTCAGACTTCCTAGCCACAGGTCACCTAAGGAAGACAAACAGCTTGGGCAGGTGTCCAAAGTGGGGCAGAAAAGCTAGTGCTTTGCCTTCCATTGATTAAATGGTAAGTGCTTGGCAGTCTTCATTTGTTATGAACTGAATCCCTCTGTCAGCTCCTGTTTCTTGCACTGTTTCTGCCAAGAGCTGTGTGAAAGTTCAAGCTTGGTATAGGCTCTTCTGTTGATTTTAATGGCCTCTATGAATTTAAGACAGGTAAAGTAGCATCAGGCAAAGCACACATACTACAGGGGAACTTCTTTCTTTCTCCAACTGATTGTTAATCCCGAAGGAATGATGGTTATCCTATCCTCATCTCCCTTCCTAAGAGGCCTATATAGTGGACAAAGAAAAGCAAGAATGTGCTGTCACATCCATCTTAGTCAATTACTCCTGAAGGGATAGTGCTACAAAGCTGCTATTTCATAAACACTTAATTAAACCCTAATGTGACTAATGCATTTGTTATTCATATGTATTTAAATTTATTCTTTGAGCTGTTTGTAAATCTGTTTCGAGGCAACTAGAGTCAACAGGCATCACATTGCTCTCACACTCTCCCCTCATTATCGTGGTACAGTAATTTTCTTTTTCCCTCCCACATCTTTACTTTGAAAAACTCATCTTCAATCTTTAGCTGAGAAGGCAGGCCACAAAATCACAAGACATTATATACAATTTTTAGAAAAAAAGTATTTTTTATGAAACAGAAAATGTGTTCTAGTTACCAAATGTTCTTAATATTCTCCTCCCAGTCAATACTGCACAAGCATTTTCAGTGAAATCTCTCAGCTTTCATTAAGCAATATGAAATGTAAAATAGGGAAATTCAGGAAAACTCTGAATGCAATGGTAATTATGGTGCTAAAACATGGACCCAGGTTTAACAACAGTCGAATCAGATATTAGCTTCTTGTTTACTGTTTAAAATTTAAAAAATCTGTTCAAAGACAAAAGTCAGCAGTGTCTATGAGCTTATGCTTCGCCTTTCCCCTCTCCCCTGTCTTGTATCTCGAGATCTATTTTTAATGCTGATTCAGGTCAGCGCATATCCACTTGGCTGCTGGGCATTTGCAGGCTGCAGGGCAGTGCCCGGCCCACGTGCTGCTGTGGAGAGGATCTTTGAAAATGGGGTTCTTCACACTCTGCTTGTCGAAGAGCCAGCTCCAGGGAGCAGTTTGGAGGCTGTGCTCCCAGCTCACTGCCGACACAGCCTGTGGCAGGGGCTGGGTTTGGGGAGTGCAGGGTACAGGCCAGGGCCTCTGCTCTCCTCGCTGGGACAGGGACTGCTCCCGCAATCTCCGGTGGCACCAGCTGTCCCTGCTGGAGCACAGTGTGGTGCCGTGTCAGTGACCTGCAGCCACCACGCAGGAGTGTGCCCATTGCCAGGAACTGGGTCTTTGTACACTTAGATGAAAAAAAAAAACAAAAAAACCCAAACCCAAACCCAAACATTTTTGTGACTTTGAAAGACTGAAGAACACCAAAAAAAGGTCCCAAAAGGCACAAAGGTCTTGCTGAGTTCAAGTCCCAAGAACAACCCTGTGAAGATGATTGTCAGCAAGAAGCTGTCTACAACCAGAATGGAAACTTTTCTTCCCAGATGAAGCCTAACAGGAGGACACATGGATGCATGAAAGCCTGTATGAGACTGGGTGCCTGTATGAGACTGGGTGCCTGTTCACACTGAAAGCCTTCGCAAACTTGCCACTGCCACCACAGCAGCCCCAAATTAGTGATGGATAACGCTGAGCGGCCAGGGAGCAGACCGTGGGGAGGAGGCCTGGCAGGGAGCACACTGCCGGGTGGGTGCCAAGGGCACCACGGATCCCCCAAATCAATGCAGTGGCTGCAAAGCAGGCAAGGGTGGGGTGTGTGCTGTCCGTACGCTGATAGCTGTCCTGGTGAGGCCATGTCCACGATCACAGTACAGGATTGCTGGCGGATGTCTCGTCCCTGCCCCAGCACGGGGGCACGTTGTGGCTTGTGATTCCTCCTCT
>NW_010126106.1:0-29912 GCF_000699245.1 Pterocles gutturalis | reverse complement strand
GGCAATACCTCCAAAGAACCGGCTCCTGCCACTGCTGCCGCCCTTGCTGTGTTTTGCTATGTGATTTAGCGCTGCTAGCAGCTGTGGTGGGAGCTGATGGGGAAGATCTGTCATAAACTGCTCGCAGCAGAGGCTTAAAAACATTTTTAATGCAGATGTTCTACGCACAACCGTTTGGACCCACAAGCTGAAAGTGCAGCCAGTGCCCAGTATCTTTTAAGGCCAAGGGGTGCTTAGGGGCTGTGTCTGCAGGGAGCATTTCCAGTGACCCTGGTTAGGGCAAGGAGCCATCCTTATGGGTGTCCTCAATCAAAAGGACACACTTGCCACCAGCAGAGATGAGCAAGTACTAGCACAGAGCTATTCTGATGGAGGAGTAGGGGAGAGGAGGCTCTCCCCAGCATCCAGGTTACCTAAGTCACCAGTGCAGCAATGCAGCTGATATGCAAAATGCTCTTAATAAGCTTGATCCTCTGTCAATCGTTCTAAAACTCTCAAATTTTAACAGAAGATCTTCTTATGAAAAATATATAAAAAAATTCCCCTCAGTGGCTGCTGTGGGGAATTGTTTTTGGAGAGTATTTGCATTACCTTGACTTGCTGGCTTGCACTGCCACCCCAAGCCCGGTGACGAACCATTGATACATGTGGTTATCTAGGCCAGAAGATGTCAGATGGAAAAGAAACACATCTTGGTCTGAATAAGCTGCTGTGACCACTGGGGTCAGTCGAAGTGTGCTGATTTACACGGAGGCTGGGTCTGTGTTGAACAGACAGGTCTGCTCTGCAGGCTCTGAAAATGGGGATTTACCTGTCCCCACGGTGGCTACACATGTGTGACAAGGTTAGAGAGCAGAGTGCCCAGCACACTGCTAAAAACCATTGGCTAATCTAATGTTCTCTCATCCAAAATATGGTGAATACCAATCACACAGCTAATGGTTTTGGTATTATGGCAGCATCTCCTGCCATACAGATGGACAGCCAAGAATGTATAAAGGACAACCAACAGACAGACACCTCAGCTTGCATCAGTGAATGAACCATCCCCAACCATCCTGCTCACCAGCTCTCCTAGAGGAGTGAAATTTCCAGGCCAGAAACCTTCTGGATACAGCAGACAGCACCATCAAATGCCCATCTTGGCTGTGAGTGTGCAGGCTGCAAAGCCCCACTCTCAGTTTTAAGTATCTCTCAATTTTAAACTTGCCTGGCTCTGCTCCCGAGCAGCATCACACAGCACAGGCCCACCCTCCTGGTGTAAATTTTTTTTTTTTTTTACTAAAGGTAAGCTCCCCTCCATCCAAAAATTAGTGATTTGATAAAGGAATTTTAAAATGCTATGAACTGAAAGACATTGATGAATTTGAAATGTTCGGTATGTATTTATTTTTTTTCCTTTCTTTAAAGCATTGTGTAAAATTAAAAAAAAAAAAAATGAACCAGAAGGTGCCTTTCTCTTAAAGAATATAAAAACTGTATATTTGAAACTTTTAATGTTTATTTCTGAAGGAAGAGGGTGGTATTCCATAATTTGTTGAACTCACCTGTTTCCTACCTGATGTTTCTATTTGGTCTCATCAGTATTTTGCAGTAGAAATTTGAGTTTGTATTTTTACCACCAGCCCCCATCACCTGTATTTAGCAATCTTGATCATTTCAGCATCCACAGCATGCACTGATGGCAAAGACTTATGCAATGAGAGGATTTGGGGATGCTTCTCCGCTTACAAGGTCTTCACTATGCATTTTACAAACTTGCTGGAAGTTAGCCTTATGTTTTCTTATTTTGGTGGCAATGGATACAGTTATTCTCAAATAACAGTACATAGCTCTGTCATGCAGATTGCTTCCTATGAATGCTTCCACTTCACAAAAAGGCAGACTCCTCAGAGGCCCTTAACTCTTGTTATTCTTGTGGCTTTGCAAATGCAGAGAACTAATTAATGTTTTCTGGCAATGTGTGACTTGCTAATTTGTGTCGGGCTGCAATTTGTGTCATACCCTCACAACCTTTGTTACAGTTCTCCCAAAATAATTTACAACTGGAACTCTCATAAATTCCAACCTGGGGAAGATGGTGATGGGGGGATCAGATGGTTCTGCAGGACATGCACATGCCAGGGAAGACAGGGAATGATGAGGAGGGAAAATAAACTCTTGCCATACCTTAGAGAAGCACCACCAACCTAAGCTTTTAGATAACAATAGGAATTTTTATAAGCAAAAGCACATACTCATTATTTTAAAAAATTCTGCAGAAGCCATAGTCATCATACAACTTTCTTTGGTAAGGCCAGGTGAACCTTCATAAGCACTGGCAAAACACACAGTCTTGTGCTCACACAGTTGTAGAATTGTAGACATTTTGCCCATTTCCAACAGGTCTCAATAGACATTTTTTTTCCTACTCAGTGCAAGCTAGCAAACATACTAATCCCATCATGTAAAAAATCCATCACTTATATTACAAGAATTTTAAAGCTGGTATTTCTCTCTCTCTTTCTTTTGCTTACATGTAGTGGTTTTGAACTCAGCTAGTTGTGAACAGCACACGGCTGCTCGTTCAGCCTCCCACCTCCTGGGGATGGGGAGAGAATTAAAGGAGTAAAGGAAAAAGAGAATTGTGTGTAAAGAACAATTTAATAACTAAACTACAATAAAACTGAGAATAATGATTATAATAATAGTAATGAATACAAATGAGTGATACATAGTGATACTGCCCACCACCCAATGACCAAGGCTAAGCCTGTTCCTGGCTAACAATCCTGGAGAAGGGAGAGTCCCAAAAAACTGTAATCCCAGAAAACATAAGAGCCCGAACATCTGAGAGGCCAAGAGCTAACCAATAGAGCGAGATGACCCCGAGAGAGGGGTGACCCAGAGAGAGAAGTTCTGGACAGATCCTCATCTATATATGGAGCATGACGTGCATGATATGGAATATACCATTGGCCAGTTTGGGTCTCAGTTCTAAACCTAAGGTCGAATCCTAGGGAGTAATTGGGGCTGTGCTCCCTCCCAGCTTCTCCTGCACCTGCAGACACTGGCTCCACAGAGAAGCTGAAAAGATCTTGACTGTCCTGGCAACAACTATAAACATCAGTAAGTTATCAGCCTTTTCCTCAGCACAAATCCAAAACACAGCCTCTTATTAGCTACTACAAAGAAAGTTAACTCTGACCCAGCCAAAACCAGGATGTTACTTCAAAATGCCTGATACATTGGGGCCAGAGGAGGAGAGAAATTAGTTGTCACAGTCTCTCTGTGGACTTACACCAATAATAACATTTCTTAAAAAAAAAACCCAAACACATACAGCAGAAATGCCAAAATACTTTCTTTCTTTTTTATAAACCACTCTACAATGTAAAATTTGCATCCCACAGAAAGAAAACACTGAGATAAGCACATTGCAGCGACTGCACTGCCAGCGTGTTTAATGATGTTCAGCAATTGCTGTCCCATTTTTATTTATGCTGAAGCTTAAAGATGCATGGAAGGCAGCAAACACTGATTTTCATCTTTGGATCCTCCACCTTTCTAGCAATACTGCAGCCCATGTCCCTTGCACAAGGATGAGCCCCACAGAACGGGGGCACACACCAGCGTGACGTGGCCTCAGTGTGTCCTGTGTTTCCTCCAAGTGCAGCCATGGGTCACCTTCCCCTGTGCCCCAGGAGCACCCTGCCCTGAATACAGCTGTGGCCCCTCCTGAGGAACATGAACAAGTGTATTATTTGCCCAGCTGTGCTCTGATGTGTTTACCAAAATGTGCCGTTTT
This sequence comes from Pterocles gutturalis, assembly GCF_000699245.1. Lineage (NCBI taxonomy): Eukaryota > Metazoa > Chordata > Aves > Pterocliformes > Pteroclidae > Pterocles > Pterocles gutturalis. Next base: position 26,125 of record NW_010126106.1, on the reverse strand, counting down.
TTAGAAATTGAAAATATACACTATTCCCATCTATAGTTTTTTAAAGTTGATGCTTAACTTGAGCTCCACTTACTCAGTACAGGAAATGTTTTGGAGAAAGCAGTGTTGTTTCAGCATTTTTAAAACAAAACATATCAGAACTCTGTCTCATAACCAGTTTAAACAGACACAAGCTATTTCACAAGCAAAAGTACCTAAAATACTCAGCAAAGACACTTTACCAGGAGAGGGAAGAGGGAAGAAAGAAAAAGCAATGCATTTTTTGAGCCAAGCCAATATTTTTCTTCATTTTTTTTTTCCTGATTGTAAGAATTACAAAGAAAGCGTGGGTAGAGAAAATATTAGGCAATAAAACTTACAATAAAGCTTACCACAGGGGAGTTATGAGGACTGACTATGGATACCACCTGCTGTATAAGTATTGTGAGATTTTCATAAGTTTTCAGATTTTACAGGAGAACAAGGAGCACACTGGTTGGGCTGGTGGCCAGGCTGCAGGCATAGGGTATTGGAGTCCTCAGATGATGAGCAGCTAACTTTGATCACAGTGACTGAGAATTCATTTATTCAAGAAGATTAAACAGCTGAAGTTTTTATGGGTTATTTGTGGTATCACAAAATTGCCAGATGGGCTTGACTGTGGGAAATGAGAACAAAAGGAGTTTGCAAAGAGGGTCTGCTGTGGAGTTTCCCCATCACAACTTCTTCACAACTTAGTATACATGTGCAATTCATTGTTCACATACTGGAATTAAGTTTCTCCAGATTTTGAAAGTTTTCTGAAATACAAGAAGTTCATTGTAGTCCCAAGCTCCTACCTTTAGGTGTCTTTATAAGTCATGCTGAGGTATCACCTGGATGCTGGAGTTCCATCGCTGCATGTGCAATGCACATGTGATGCCAGAAGACTTTCAGAACTTACAATCAAATTTCACTATGAAAAGACACATATAGATAAAGCACAGGTAGGGATAGCAAGGCAGTAATGAGTAATGAAGGCAGTAACTGGAGAAAGTAACATTCAGTGTGCTCACACCAAAACCTACCCTAGTGCTGTTCAGCCCCTGGGTTTCCGGTAGAGTGGGTACTGACTATGTGCAACTACCGCAGTAATCCACACAGCAGTGTCAGGGCTACATGGAAATCTGCACAGAACAAGCAATAAAGCAAGTAATCAGATTTTAATAAAAAAATTTAACACTTTTCTAAACTAGGTGAAATTTTATTGACACCTGATAATCTTTGCAAGCCTAAATAAACTTTATGTGTATTTAAACTTTTTATTATTTTGATGTATTTTAATCCTTGGAGCTTTAAAAATGTTTTTAAGTACAGGCTCAAATTCATGTACATTTTCTGACACGTATTCCAGGCTGTTGCATGTCCCCCTATTTATGGATGAAAGTGTTGCATGTTCCTGAATATTGCACAGAGGTAGAAAGTGTTATGAGACCTCTGACAATCTGCCTTTTAATATCTGTTTGCTTGATATTTTCTCTTATTTTAAAGGACAATTTTATGCTGATCTGAAAATGCTACTGTATTTCCCCATCCCCTGGATTCAATTAACACAGCAGGTGGGAAATCAAGATATTGTGACAACTATTCTTCTGTCTCAAAACTATGTAGCAATTTATAGTCCAAAAGGTCTGAAATACTGACATGATCATTTATAGCATCGTTGAATGCTTTTTTGTACTAGTTAAAAATTCAGACATAATCTAATCTTGCCACAGTCCCTGAAGCTCACAGGGAAAGGCAAAGCTGTGAAAACTTTCTCAGCTCAAAGCTCAGCGACTGCACGTGGTGACTTAAGCAGCAGAGTTCCCATCAGGTGTCTGGAAATGCTTACAGCGTTTTTCATGTTGCCACCATGGAAGATAGTGAAAGTGTTAAATCACTGGGATTTGAAGGATCAAATTCTTACCATTCATAGAAAATGGAACTGCAGTGACTTCCCTCTGCAGCTGATGTATTTAAATGCTTCCTGCATCTCAGTATCAGCTAGGATTTTGCAAGTTAAAACAAAGACAGGCTTAGCACAAACTTACCTGGCGTAGTCAAATAAGGTACACAAGTGCTACTTGAAGCACATTTTAGAAAATACTTCTTATACTTCATCTACATTTGGAGAGAAATACAGCTTTTTTGTATTTGGGAACATTGTCCAGTGTGGAGGGTTCTTTTTTGCTTGTTTTGTTCCATGTATTTATTTAAGCCACTGCTCTTCAATTGCACTTATTTCAGCAGTGGGACCAAATTCCTCTGATACAATACTACTGCTATCAACTGACCTATTATTATTGGATTACATCTAGCTCACTGAGAGCAACACCTGGTGAAATAATATTATCATTATTATCCTAATTTTGACAGCATCTGTGGTAATGGCAAACTATGCTAGAAGCTCTGTACAAACCCAGAGAAAAAGATGGTTCCTGCCCTAAAAAATCTGCAGGTTAAGAGAGTCTCACGCTGCATCCCTTCCAGCTCATCATCTGTGTCTAGGGTTATGCACTTCATCTCTTACAGGCTCCTCCTACATATCTAAAACCTCCCTCACCATTTCAGCGGTTATATTGCGTGCAGCAGGCAAACAAGTTGCCTATGTGCACGTTTCAAGTTGTTGTTTCTCTGATGACCTTCTTTCATGCTCTTTCATCTCTAAATTTAGCTAGCCACTAAAGCGGGAGTCTAGCAGATCTGGTGACACAGGAAACACTAATGCAGAGACTGTATAGAATCACTCTTAAAAGAACAGCACAGATTATGAGACAGTGTAATTACTATTCCGTAGCCAAATGAAGTTTATTTTACAAAATCGCACCTTTTCAAGTCTAATAAACCAACACAGACATTCACTCAAGACCAACACGTGCAGCACAAAATCAGAAGTATTACTTAAGGGCTGACACCCAGAACTCCGAAATCCGTTCACATTAGGATTGCTGTGTCTGTATTTGAACAGATTACATTGTTACTGCCAGGCACAAGTACAATTTAAATCTGAAATTTAATCTTTTTAAATAGCTGCCTCAGCGCCATCTGATGAGGAGAACACACTAGAGAATCACAGGAAACATTTAAGAGTGTGAAATAAACTACTGAGAGTCAGAAAAGTACTGTACAGATACTGGGACTGTGACTGAGACACGATGATGTAACTATACCAAGTTTAATGAAATTGCGGAAAAGTTATACCACGCTAAATTCTGGTTTGTCATTTTCAGAGACAATAAATATGGTAAAATAGGAAATGTTCTATGTTGTTTAGGTGAGGTAAACGACAAGTAGTTTTATTCCCTGGCTACAACTACCTGAAAGGAGGGTGTAGTGAGGTGGGTGCTGGCCTCTTCTTTAAAGTAACAAGTGATAGAACAAGAGGAAATGGCCTCAAGTTACACCAGGGAAGGTTTAGGCTGGAAATTAGGAAAAATTTCTTCACTGAAAGAGTGGTCAGACATTGGAACAGGCTACCCAGGGAGGTGGTTGAGTCACCATCCCTGGAGGTGTTCAAGAAATGTGTAGATGTGGTGCTTAGGGACATGGTTTAGTGAGTTAGGTGGTGTTGGGTTGGACTTGATGATCCTTGAGGTCTTTTCCAACCTTAATGATTCTATGATTCTATGATATATATAAAATCTTTGTGCTTATATAGATCATCTAGATAATGAGATAGTTTTAAAGTTTTTAATCACCCTTGTTCTCAGAAATCATACTTCCAGTGTTCTAGTCAAAAAGCTCTCCCTCCTTTTTGAGAAAACAGCACAAGCACAGTCCAGAAAATTTGTTAATTCTTTCTTTAATAAAGTGGGCTAGATGTTCTTCCAGAGTAAAGATACAAAGTTTCACAACTAAATGAATACCCAGTCAAAATCAGATACTGCCTTTCTGCAGTACATACAACTGACATGACATGCAAGAGACTTTAAACAGTCATAAATTACAGACATGAGATGCAGTACAACAGTCTCAGGTACATATCTTAACCCCATGTTAGTTTTCATCAGTAATTTGCAATGCATGTAATTTTTCTGTCTAATTATTGTTATCCGTGAACATTATGAGCAGGTCATCTTGTGAGAAAAAAGAGTAATCTTGTATTTTAAATTACAATTTCTTTCTCGGCATATTCTTAACACAACACAAGATAGGGTGATGACGACATTTTGTCTAACTTACAAGTTTCTGACTTAATGAACATACAAAATTTTAACTATCATCTCTGCACTGTGATTATCAGAGACAACATATTTGAAATGTGGAAGGACATGGTATAACCAAAGTAGATTAATTTACGGGAATTTGCTCTGATCTTATTTATATAATAATCTCTCTGCTTCTGAAGATTTTGATCATATCCCATGGCATGATAGGCATTCAGCTCATCGGTATTCACTGATTAGTGAAAACTTGTTAGAAACTCCAAAAATCTTTATATATTTTTAGAGCTGTTTTAAAATATGCAATATTAAAGATACAGCTAACTTACAAAAATAAAAGAACTGTACAAATCACACTCTTCTATTGGCAATGAGACTGTTCAAGAAATTAGCAATGTGATCCCTGAAACAACCAACCAGAACAGAAATAAAAGACTGATGCTTAAAAAAATTCAAAAGGAAGTAAAAACATTTTCCCCTGACAAAGTACTGGAATCTTTGAAGGCTTATGTATCGCAGAATAGAAAACTTTTCTCTCTGTCCCCAGAATATTTCTCTCCTCTTTCCATAGATACTAATTGAACAGATTCCCCTTTGTTGGTGATGTGGCACAAGCCTTGCTGAATGGGTTAAGGCTAGAAAAGCTTGAGAGACCTAAATAAATCAACAGCCAGCTAATCCCCTGGCATTCATGCAAACATGGGGACATAAAATAAACCTGAAGACAGGCATGCATGCTGAATTCCAAAGCGATTTTCTATGAAGCTTAAAATGAAAAAAAAAAAATAAACGCCTCTCCGAAATGTTATGCATTTAAGATCTTTCATCTAAACAGTCCCTTGACTGCTCACGCTGCCCTGTCACAGGGAGGTATGGCGCTGTGCCTGCTCATAACATTCTAGCGTTTTGTCATTTTACAAGGCACAAGTAATCTCAGAAGAACTACATGGTGGCTTTTGAACATGTAAGGATACAGCAGCTACCATGTAACTACATGACAATTATCTCTTCACTTCAGTCACTGACATAGACCTCGTAAAATCTAAGACCAGCAAACTGCACGCCACCTCATTTTGGAATATGGTACTTAACTCCATTTACAGTTACAGACTAAGGAGCAAATAACCACCATATCTTAACTCCATACAAACACAAGCTTTGCCATGCAATTATGAAGTTGTGGCATGGTATAATGCATATGTATCTTAAAAGTAACTAATGCAAAATTTTTTTTTTCTGTTAAAAACAGAGTGACTTTCTATCATTCCTTCCTCCAGCTAGTTCTGTGAAGGTCCTGCAAGAGCAGGCATCCACTGACCACCAGTTTCCTTTCGTTAATTCCAACTGAGTTTAAAGGGATCAGAGACTACCGCCCACCCCACCCCTCCCCTTGCAAAAACTGTTATTTGATGTACTATGTACTTGACAGGAAAGAAATACACCTTTCCATAGAAGAACAAGCTCTATAGCTAATTAGAAACTTTCTGTTGGTTAACGCTGCTGCACCATTATATTCTTCTTGACTAGAAATGTGGCAATCATATAAGAATATATGTAAACAGAGTCTATAGAAGATAATAGCAATGAGACGTAAAGTGCTTTTAATTATGAACATTTCATTTTACTTTGCACCCTTCCCTGGTAAGTTGTCATACTCAAGCTAGTTTTAGTTCAACTGGCTCAGGTCTACACTATGAAATATTGTCATTTCCCTTTCACTTTTAACCATGTTTTTACTGTTTTAACCATGGTAATCGGTAAAATAAAAAAATAATTCATGCCAGGGGGAGTAAAAGAAAACAGATATAAAGAGGGAAAGATTTGAACTGGGAACTCTCAAGGGGAAAAAAAGTAGGCAGAGGAAAATAAGGCTCTGTTGTATAGGTCCCCATTGTCAAGGAATTTGTTACACATTCTCCTGTAAGACAGCACTAAGGAACAGCTACACAAATCTCTGCCTTGAACACACCTCAGTCTACTGCCAGATGAAAATGAGGAAACTAGGATTCCCCAACTGAGAACAAGCTTACTGCCAGGATGATGCTTTTAATCTTTCTGATACACATTCCCTACTTCTCTAATCACAGTCTCTGAAGAAACAGTACCCTTTCCTACTCAGAAAACCCAGTCGAGTACATTTTGTAAAAGGACAATATTATATCTAGCTTGTCTTTGCTGCTGCAGGTCTGATGCCAAGTATCTACACATTTCCTAATCCATTACGGTACCTAGCACATACTATTCTATGTTTTGGCAAAGCAACAGTTCTATAGTAACAAAGCTCCTACATAAGATAACTCTATAACTAAGAATAACTGCATATTAGAATGGGGTTTTACTAAGTCTTTGTTTAAGGCAGTCACTAAAAGCTGTGTATCCTTTTTGAAGAGTTGCAAATTTGTGGGTTTGGTGGGTTGTTTTTTTTTGTTTGTTTTTTTTTTTCTTTTTTTTTTTTTTTTTCAATTTATGCTTTAGGCAGCCGAAATGGGTTGCCTTTATCTATTTTCTGTCCTTCTCATCCAGAGAACTATCCCACCCATGGAATCATAGGAAATTGAACTGAGGTGTAATGAGTGGCCTCCCACACTCTCCCAACCCGTTTCTTTAGATGTCCAGTGGGCTGACAATAGCAAAGTCAGAATCTTTGCTGTTATTACTACTGTCATCATCGGGGCTGGAGCTCAGGTTGCTGGAAGAGGCTGAAATGGAGCCCATCAGTGGGTCAGAGAATATCAAAGAAGAACGAGATGGAACTTCTGGCTTCACTGCTGATTCCTTGTGTGCCTCATTGGACTGTGCTGGCTCCAGGACAGCACTTTTACTTCCTTCCTCTTCTTTGGAAACCATAATATAGTCATCAGCACTCTTATTCTCACTAGTGCTCCCATCAGTCGTAGTCTGTGAGACAACAGCACAGAAAGGACTTAAAGTTAGCACCAGTTTTACCACTTAAGATTTATGATGCATGTCAGAGATATGGGAATGGGATAAAGGAATAATCATTATCCAAAAGTAGCAATGCCCAAATCAAGAAGCAAAAAATAAACTATTAACTCTGGATGAAATAACATATTTGTTATTTACAAAAGCTAAAAAGATAACTCTAAAAATACATTCTTTGGTATAGCATCCTCACATTTTTCATCATCATAGTGCATCCAGGTCGTGATCACAGCAGTTAGGCACCTAACATATATATTACAGTTGTGAAAATTTTCAGTAATTATATTCTCACTCCTGTTAGTTTTCTGCAGTAATTAATGAAGTAGTATTGAAGAATTTTTTTGCCAGTTTGTGTGCACAATGGCATTCTGGAGCTTGTCAGGAGAACGGTTTGATATAAAATTTCCTAGTAAAACCCTTATCTGTGGAATCTGAGACATACATAGAACTGGTTTAGTGTGCACTGGTTCAGATTCACCAGATCAGGCTCCCAGGGCTTCTAGGCTTAGTGTTGTCAGGTATTTCCTAGCTCTACCAGAAAACAAGGGGCTGGGAATCCCTCTCTGTCTGGTTAGAGTTTGGGAAATATCTGTCCCTGAGCACTCAGGTAGTGGATCAAGACTACATGCTAGTGTACCAGAAAACTCTCTACGAACTGGCAATCTTGTATTCCCACCAGCCATATTCAGGAGAAATCCAGCTTTTCAACAGTCAGAGCTCTATGCATTAGAAGGGAAGACTTCCATATACAGCAGGGTGGGATTTCTCACTTGTTGACAACTGGCAGCCTCTTAGCTTGGTTGCAAACCACATGGACAACACCTTGTTTTCTTCTGCAAGAGACGCATTCAACTCCTGTCTAGCACTATGTTCCACCAAGAATATGACTGCTTTCTTAGTTGCTGTCATACAATTTTTTTTCAGCATAATAATGCAACCTGCCAAGAAGCCTGTGGGGACAAGAATCCTGAAGTGGTGTGATATTGAAACCAATATATTTGATTACACTAATGTGAGACTGAGAAAAACAAGATATAGAGGGGCAGCTGGGGAAATGTGTATGTGGACATGTGTGTCAACGACAAGCCCTTCAGCTGTGATTCTTTCACAAAACAAAAAAATGTAAATTCACTTTGGGGTAAAAGAGAGATTGTGGGTATTAGGAAACTACATGTAGAGTACCTCAGGGAGCAAAAGCCACCAGTGATAAGAATGACTATAATATGAAATAAGGGAGCTAGAAGTCTTTTGCTGTTATTTACATAGCCATTCCAAATTGTTGAAAGTCACAAACAAGATAAATATCAGCTGAATGTGAAAATATGCTCAAATACAGAATTGTGACCTGTTACCTTCCAAAATTTATATGAATAAGGATTCAAATATCTCCATTTGCAGTAAATTTTTAAAACATCCACGTTTTATAATTTACAATTCTTTGTGTGCTATCTAGATAGGATCTAGGTATAATAATATTTTTATCTAGCTATAATAATATACAGTATTCTGTTTTCTAATAACCCATTTTAATACTTTCTCATTCAAATTAAAATATTGGTTACAATTTTAGAGGTCTCAATGTAAGTCAGTTGTCAAAATGATAGAAATTTACATATTCTTTTTTGATACTAATTCATTTTCTTTGGATGAGTTAATAAAATGCATACCCAACTGAGCAGATGGCTTTTAGAAATACCAACAACTATCCTGTGCTGTGTGCTATCAAAATTGATATCAAACTTCCTGATCTGTGCAGAATTAGCGTAGTTCAAATGTCAACAACTTCAAGCACTTTCCATGAAGTTAAAAACACATAGATGTATCCTACCAGGAGGGATACTTCACTATTTAAGCACTTCTGAGCTGAGATATCATTTGTCATTAATTAGCCTTTTGCTTTCATCTGGTGTGTTTGAAATTCTGTCTTCATGAGCTATCAGTCAGTCAATTGGCTGCCACCTCCAGGGGACCAAGGACATAGGCAGTGCACAACCTCTGCTCTGCTCCACCAACATGTTTGTAGTCACCTGATTCTGTAGGCGCCCAGTGCAGCCACAAGACAGGGCCAGGTGAAGCTCTTTTTGGAGCTCTAAATGCTATGTTCAAAATGTTAGCACTTTGTCTCCCTTGTACAACAGAAATATATGTTCCTTTAAACAACCACCATTGCATAATTCACCTGGCTTCCTTCCACGCTTCTATTTAAAAGCTCTCAGGGAACACAGCAGAGTCTCATTTTGCAAAATTATACACTATTATTTCAAGCTATCAAGATCATGCTACTACAGTCCTCGCAGCCCTCAGATCCAAGATGGCTCCACCTTGCATAGCATGACACAGAGGTTACCTAGTGACACACTCGCCCAGCGAGATCAGCATTTTCCTTGCTGGCACCCACCCCCAAGGCTGCTAATGGGGTGTCTTCCTTTTGGCAGTGAGCCCCATATCAAAGGCCCTCTGTCCTAAACACTTGGTGTTGGTGTTGCCATTTCCTAAATTCTGCGTCCAAAAATGTGCTCTTGGGCAGTTAAAAAAAGCACCCTGCTCTTTAATAAAGGGAAAGGAAAGAAAACTACTCATCCCCATTTCCTGTCATTAGTGTTGTGCTTTGCAACAGTACTTTTTGTTGTATCCACACTTCTTTGTTCAGTTAAAGAGACCTATAGGTCACTGAAGCATCAGAGAAGCAGCAAAGCATAGATATTGACTCCAAAATGCTATAAAAGGCCTCCTGTTTGCCTATCCCTGGCATACATTGGTATTTTGGTACTGATATTTCCAGAGGTAAAATACCTCCTCCCTTCTTCTGCCTGTTTCAGTTTCAGGAAACTCATGCTGACGTGAACCATGTTTTCTCCCATCTGCTGCCACTACTGAATAAATGAAAAATGACAGAATTATACTTCCAGTAGCTTTGAAAGTTAACAACCTTACACCTGTTGCCATATGGCTTCTCCAAACATTTTTTCCTGATGAATATCAGCTACTAGGACCAGGCTTATTTCAATTGCCTTCATGCTGTGAATGAGTTAAAACTAACTGTAAGTACACAATTCAAGAAAGCTTAGAAGAACAGCAGCTCATTTTGCCTCCTTCTTTGAACAGACATAAAGGCAAGATAATGTGTCAATTATCATTCATTATTTAGCAGCAGAAGCCTTCTGTTTGTCAACTGCAGGCTGCTACCCAAGCCAAACATTACAAAAAATACTCTATTTCTTTGAGCCTTTATCTTAATTTTTTGCATTTTTAATTTTGCAGCTTTCCTTTCCAAAGAAGGGCTGTATCCTTATCCTCACTTTCGAGAAAGGGATTTGGAGGCAAAAAAGAGGAAGACCACTTTTAAAAAAATTAAAGATGATAAACAATTTATACTTATATAACAACCAATCACAAAAGGCCAGATTTTAATCTCAATGACACAATAGCTACACCTGTAACTTTCCAGCTGTCCTAGAAAATATCCCTATAATTCCACCAGAGAAAAATCTCTACAGTATAAGTCACATCAAACAAAATTACATGCATTACCAAAGTCACAGAAAATGTAAATACAGTAAAATTTATTTAGCAAGAAATGCATTAAATGGTCTAGAAATGGTTGGAATCTTTAATCCCTCTGCAGCTCTCAGTAAGTGCTCCTGGCTTGACCCAGGGCATCGGTGCAGCCCTTTTTCTTTGGCAGAGCTAAAAGCCTGGGCTGTGGCCCAGTTTGGGCCAACAACTGACCCCATCAATTAATAGTCAAATGTCACATCCCAGTAAACTCAGCAGTTTTATTTTCCCATGTTTTATTAAAAGGGGTCTAATGCTCTCCTCTTTTTCTTTGATTTTAGACACAACAGTTAAAGATGATGGGCTCAGAAACAGCACAGACTGGTGGGATACTAACAGTCCTCCTGGACTGCCATTTCTAACCCTAATCTTCTTTTTGTCATAGGACCTGCTGCTCATTATCATAATAGGAACTTCCAGAAAATAAGAGGAGAGGAGGCTAACCAGCATGAATGCACCTGCAAACGTAGACAATGCAGTGCTGAAGCCTCATTAATGCTCTGCAGAAGCTCACTTTGTACAACCTCTACTCATGTTGCTCGTAGTTGGCTTGCTAGCAGCCTCTGAAATTGTGGGACCCATGGACACCTGTCAGTTCCTGGGGCTGGATGTATATACCCTGACTACACACTGGGATAAGACCAGACCTCATTACACATTGCCCCAAAAGTTTCCGTTGGAAAGAAACCTGCACAGACCAGGCTTCACCTGCTCCACTCTCAATACTCAAAGTGCAAAGCCCCCAGCGCCTCCGCTCAGTGACACGCAGGTTAGACCAGCACCTGATAAGGGCTTCTCCAGCATGAATAGTGTCTGCACACATTCATACAGCACGTTGTCATTTTATTTAGCATTCTGCTTTCCAGTTTCTAGAATAAATCCGGGTGAAAATAATCAAAAAAGTACTGTTTGCCTTTTAGGCAAGAAAGCAAAAGGGACTTTGTACAAAACCCTAGGAGATAAAGGGCAAAAATAGGAGATCATTATATGAACACTCCAATATGCTGCATCAGTTTAACCTATGGCTTTATTATGGCAGAAAGTAGTGATTGTAATGACAACAGCTAAACAAGCAATGAAAGCTTTCTAGCAAAGCTTTGATCTTTGAACCTGTCATTACTAAGTAAAAAAAAAAAAAAAAATCTTGGTATTGCTTCTAATACTGAAATACAATTAAAATACAATCTTTAACATAGTGTGTTCTAACTCAGGGGGATTGTGTGTAATAAATCAAAACAACCCTGTGCCATTATTTGAAAATGGATAAATATTTCCTGCAGTTCCTAAGTAAACTTGTCAAATGTAAACTGATTGCAGACTCAGTTAGACTCTGAGGTGCTAGTGCTGCCACTGATTTACAAATGTGAGAATCAGTAGTGGGGTGGAAGATTTAACAGAACTCCAATACAGAAATGTGCATATACAAAAGTACTTATTTTTAAGATCACATTTGAGTCAGACTGAGTCTTAGACAGAGAGGGACATTTTAACATGAAAGGAAAATACCTCTTTCTGTGTATGAACTTATCCTGTGACTGTATGCTTTTTATGTGAAAACATTGTTTCCTGATTCAAGGAGAAAGTCAATGCAACGGTGTAGAAGGTAAAAGCAACCTCTTTGCTATTTCCTTTTTGGCACTGGCCATGGATATACTGCAATGCAGATAATCAGCTCTTACATAATGGGACTCTGGAGGACAAGGACAATGAGAATAATCATATGGGAATATTTGATATGGGAACATTTACCTCCAGTTTTGACATCTTTTTGTAGGAAATTAATCTGTGATTCTGTGATTCAACAGTTTGAAAGAAGCACTGTATAATACCTAAATATCTGTGTGTGGAGCATAAGGCTACAATAAAAATAATTGATGGGAGTAGGACAGAAGCTAGGAAGACACTTTTAACCATGGTTCCATATGCACTAGTAGTACTGGTGTGTTCCCATGTAAAGTCTAGACATGCTAAAGGAAGTCTCCAAAAAGCATCAGACTAATGCTATCAATGGCCTGTTTGAGATACTTTTATCTTACCTGTCGTCCTGAGATGAACTGTTGCTTTGTAATAGCAGGTCCCTTTAGGACATCACCTGTTCCCTTGTTCTGACTGTTGGAACAGTAATGATCATCGGCTATTGTGATTTGCTCATTTTCCTCAGCTTCCAGCTGGCTCTGGTTGAAACGCAAAGAACCTTTCAGGATGTCCTTGATCTGTTGTTGAGTAGGAGAGGAAACAATGTAAATTAGAAATTTGGAGGAATTCTAAATTTTCTAAAGCTCCACGCAGCATGCTTTCATATACCATTTCCCCAAAATATCTGCTTTGAAGAGAAAGGAAGCAAGTTAATACTCAGATCTATATTGCTTAAACATATAAATATCAGGGAAATGTGGTTGTATCAGACTCTAGAAAACAACTATCCAAGAAATCTAAAAAGAATCAAACTGCTAAGATTGTTCCCTGACTCGTTATAGGTTTAACATATGTCACATCAATCCTCATAAAATGTATTTTGAGGGAGCAGAGGGCAGTATAATCAGAGCTACAGATGCTTAGCAGCATTCTCATTTTATGTTTGTAGTATTTTTTCTTTTAATTCAATGACATTCAAGTCTTATCACATTTAAATAATGGGGATATAGGCATGATCATTTTCTAGCATGTACACTTTGCATTAAGAAAAATGACAGTTTGGCTTAAGTCCAGAATTCGGTGTCGCACTGCCTCAGTTCTGGTTTGAGGCATCCAGAACTTTTCAGAGAGCAAATAGCGTGCAAGTAATTTGAACTCTTTATAGCTGAGTTTTACCTTTTTAAATAAAAGTATGCTGCAATCCTCGATGCATTAATATTAGTAAAACAGCTAGAACAAGACAAAAGAGCAGTATACAAAAAAAAAAAAAAGGAGAAAAAAAAATTATTAAGAACACTGAAGGATACAAGAAGGCTAAGTTAAGCAACAGATATACCTGCTTCAAACCAGCCAAGGAAACCAGAATTTCATCTTCTTTTTCCAAGTGCTCTTGTAATATGACTTCCTGAATATTTCCTGCGACAACAAAAGAAAAAAAAAAAGATAAAGAGAGAAAATTCCCTAAATACTGTCTAATCTGCTGCCACTTTCTCAAAACAAAATCCCATGACCTGCAAACACAATTTCACACACAGACCTGCAGGCTGACAACCTTATCAGCCCTGGAGGTGAGGCCAACCCAAGCCCGGCACTGTTGCCAGGAGGCCCCCAGCAGTGCTGTGCTGCCGTGGGACGTCCGCTGCCCCAGTGTACCAATGGACTCAGGCTACTATTGGCCCCTAAAAGGAAACAATGGCCTCTGTGGATAACAGTGTTCCATCTATCTTTGAGACAGCAAATGCTTTGGAAGGCACTCAAGAATATTTGCAGGAATCTGCTGCAGCTCACAGAAAGCGTTAGGGTAGGAGCTCAGCAATCTTAACCTTGATCCTGTGGCCACTGTGGATAATAGAACACTCTTCTTTACAGAAAGACTGAAAGTTTTGTTCCCTTTCCAATCCCTTCTTTTCAGTAAAAGACCCAGGGATCAGTAAAATTTATCCGACAGAAAGAGCTGTGCAGTACCGTCATTTCAGAAGACTTCTGCCTTCTCTACCTATAGAGCTGTCTCCCAAGGATGCATTTCAATAATCCGGTATATGGCATCTGCAGGAGTCAGGCTGGAGGCTGGCTATCACATCAGAGCTGGAGCTGTGGTGGTCTTCCCCATGTCAAAGAAAACCCAGGCAATGCTGCAGTCCAAACCAGCTCAGAGAAACTATAGCTCCAATAGCTCTGCAGGCTCTTTGAACTATGTCAGATCCTTCTCCAGCCTCGTAGCTCCTACCTTCCTCCTCATTTCTTTAAGAAAACAGAAATGATTCCTAGTGACAGATTTACAGAATGAGATGGTGTCTGTCAATTGAAAATTAAAGGGTACTCTTTTGTGCCACTCCTGTCCTACATACACAGAGTTGAGCCCAAATCCTTCAGTGACACTCATTTGGGAACAATGTTTTGTGGATCATGAATATCTGTATCCCAGGTGCTTCACAATTACAGCTTGGCATCATTAATCCACACCTGCACTGCGTTTGTTTGTTTTAAAAACCATTCTACATATTCAGGATCTGAATCGGTGAAAAGCCAAAACTGTTGTCACAGATTATGTTGACAAGGATGAATACGATGACACTGCCAACTTTGACACAACATGAAATTTCAAGTAAAAGCAGTGAGCAATTTGGCAAAAGTTTTGTGTTTACAGAATAAATAGCAAAAGAATGAGACGTGGGAGACAAGAAAGATTAAAAGTAGAGGTGGATTTAAAACCCACATATAAACACAGAAATTTGAAATTGTGTGGGGGCAAGAAATCAGAAATGTGTATAAATGAAGAATAGAGAGGACAAAGAGGAGAAAGGAACCAAGCGAACCACTAAACAAACCACTAAAGAAGCCACCTGAAAAGTAGAAGGAATAAAAGAGGCTGGAGCCATGAAAGGTGATAGATGACAAAGAGTCCATGAAAGCTGGTGTGATCAAGGTCAAGAGCAACAGTGGGGGTCGGATAACTTGGCTTTGTGTTAGCAGCCTATCTGAACAAGGAGATCCATGTTTTTACATTATTTAGCACTCATTATTTACCATATTACAGTGGCAGTGTCCTGCAGCAATGAAGTCAAACGCAGTACAATTGAACAGTGTCTAGCATAAATATTACATCAGAAAGACACATCATTATGAAGTCTAGAAACAATATAAAACTAGATCTTTCTGCAAATATGTAGCATCATTTCAAATTAAATGTACTTGCTTTTTTACATTTTACATCTAAATTGCCTAGTGTCTCAATTTGGTAAATAAAATATATTAATATTTACTTATAAAATAATGCTTTAGAATCAGATTTCCACTGTTAACACACAATGCATGACTTCCTACTTCTAAAAGGTTCAGAACTTGAAATATCAGAAGTCCAAAGTCTTCACAGGCAGGAAATCCATGCTTAATCACAACCTGAATCACTGAATTCAACTGTCTTTTCCATTTCTCAGCACTAGAAAGAAAAGCATTTCTATAATGTTTGATGTCCACATGAATTAAAACCATACATTAAAAAACTAAGGTGTGCATACTGGCTAAGCAGATACACCAATAAAATAATGTAAAACAAATCTCCAAACTGCTGAAGACCAGGAAATCTAAAAAGTCAGGAAACTAAGAGCAAGAGAACAGAAGCTGAAAGGCATTCCACATGATGTAAAAATAATCTACTGTTATTTCTGTTCTTTTGAGATGTTTATAAGTCACTCTTCCAAAAAATGGAAAAGAATCTATCATTGCTATAAAAAAGACCAGCTGTAGCTATGTTTAAAGAGCCAGTACATTGAGAAACTTCTAAGAACTTATGAATGGAATTATGATAGTTAGTCAGCAGTAAAAATGAATAAAAATCTTTGTATCATCACATTTTTATTTTAGCAAAATTAATAGCAGGTTTCAGAGAAAAAACAATTAAGAGATAAAGGGTTGGAAATACAGCAAAACTTTCTAATATTGAACAGCTGAATTTCTAACATTTTTCCTTCAATTTGCAGTATGTTTAAAGTACAGCGTGACATATGTCTTGGATATAATAGGGTCTATTATCTTGAATCAGTAAAAATCACTAAAGTGTGTTTTGGAAAATATCCCACACAGAGTTTGCTCTAAGATAAAATTTTGCACTCAGAGCACATTTCCACTTAACCCAGAAAAATGCCCCGAGATGCAAATCACATCGCCCCAATTACGTAACAGTTGTGACATGAGGTCATAAATCAGGATGTCCTTCTCTAGTACCATGAAGCAGAATGGTTTCACTGTGGAACTAGCAATGGATCTTTCGTCTTCTAAATATGTCCTTGAATTGCACATGGCTTCTAATCTACTACCCACATCCATTTTGAATGCAGAGTTTATTATCTACCAAATAAGTGATAAGTATGGAACCCAAATTATCTGTCCTCATTCTTTTTCCCTGGGTAACGAGAAGAGAGGAATGAAATAAAAAAATTCCTTAGACAAGAGAAGCAAACGGGCAACATAATTCTGCATGAGTCCCTCCTTGATCACATCCTCCTGCTGGGACAATTCACAATCCATGCGGACCAGAAGCAGAGGTGGGAAGAAGAGGAGGGATGGCAAGTGACTCAGTACGCACCTCTGCAGTTGGACTCCCATGAAGGGCTGTGTCATAAACTCATTTTTTAATCTAAGGGGGACTTTAATCTAAGCCTCTTCCCACTGCTGTGGGGGACCTCACAGGGCAGTTGCTGAGATGAGCTGGGAAACCAAGCTCTCAAGTGCAGACAAAAGCTTTTTATTTTACCCTTTTGTATCTCAGAAGATATCCTTGTAACTACAAATACTTTCAAAAACACTCGCTCTGTTAAGAGTGCTAGAAAGTATATTCGATATGATATTGCTCAGCTGAAGGACTTTTACATTAAGCTGAGATGTGTAATTTAATTATTCTTCCTTGATAGGAGATGTTGCTGTATTCTGAGAGAAGTGCTTTACATATATAAATGAATCAGCCACATATTGATTTTTTTTCCTTATCTGATGCTCTCTCTCTCTCTCTCTATATATATAGCTTTAATTGATTTTTTTCATAAAACAATAACACCTACCTTTCAAAAAAAAAAAAAAACCCTGCAGATGTCAATTAGGAACTGAAAACACCTTCCTATCTGAAAAACAAACACTGACACAATGAATCAAACAAATTGATTATGTGATTTCTCGATTATTCAAAACCAAGTCCAGTTTGAGTCTATGCTATAAATATCTATCTTATTGGGATAGCTGCTCTCATTGAAAAGTTAACAAAATCCTATGGTACTTAGAAGACTAAGCCTAAGGTCAAATATTTCTGGCTCCCTTTTTTTTTTTTTTTTTTTTTTTTTCTTTCATCAAGATTTCATTTAGCTGATGCCAAATGCTTTCTGCAGAAAAAGAACATATTTCTGTTCCAGTGAAGTTCTTACTAGAGGAAAACAAAAGCTAAATTTTGCAACCTGTCACCTTGTGGTCAGAGCACTATTGTGAGATGTAGGAGAACCCAGACAACCATTACATGATTTGGACTTTTTTCAACATAGTACTAACACACCTTTAAGCTTCATAAAATGAACTGTCATACCCTAACTGCTCTCTTGACTAAGCTTCAGAAATACTGGAGCTGTAAAACCAGCTATTCTCTTCAGAAGTCAGCAACATTATCTAATATTATGGCTGCCCTCAAACAGGACTCACAACTCAAGGGATGCCTTCTATATAATTGATTAGCATTAATTTTGGGTATTTCATGTCAAATGAGCAGATTCATTTAAGTTTGATAGATACTAGACCAGTAAATCAATAACTATTTGCTCAGTAAGACCGTGATCAGCTGCCTTGATATACTTTAAAGCCAACTATAACTACAGAGGAATAATACACAGATTATTGCATTTCTGTTTTTTACAGAAAAACAACGTACCTAGCAGTAATTCGTGTAGCAATAGGCTAGCTGAAACAGCTAAGGATTGAAGATGAAATTTATTTTTCATTTCTTGCTCTTACAGCTATCTCAAATTGTAGAGAAGTTCACATGCAAAGTCACTGTAGAAGTATTTTTTTTTTAAATAAAAATTTCTATTTCCTTTCCCTAATTTCTAAAATTTAAACTGAAGACACACTATCATCCTCTGTACAAAGATAAAAGAAGAAAATAATCCACAGCAGCTCCTAGCAGGAAAATTAGAGAAGGCTTATGCTCTTTGAGGACTGAACTGCTACATATTGCATGATGGTGTGGGCAGTCACTGGTGAGTTCCCTAGCCAGGGAAAATGGCTGTTCAAAACTTTCCTCTCTGAATGCAGAAAAGCTGTTAGGCTTGGCCTAATTATTTGAGAGGCTTATTAAGTAAACTAACTTTCGCTGAATATTTTGCATGCACTCAATACAGATTCTGCAAGAAACCCACCCAGAACTGGGTTACATGAGTGGGAAAACTAATCTGCTGTAGACAAGGTCCTCTCAGGCATCCCTTCATGCCCATCCATCTGGAAGATGGACCTGCACCTCTTCCCTGCCACCAGAGAAGCAGGAGATAGGCAGAGCTACAGCCCTGTGGAATGGAGGCACAACACAGACCGAACTTTATACTGACACAAAATCAGATGGGGGTGGAGAAAACCAAACACAGGAATAACTTTAACGTCCTTGTTCTCTTAGGTTCTTTGTTTTCTCCTGTACCATTGCCCTTTGCAGTGCATTTCTCTCCTAATGTTTTCTATTTTAAGCCAGTCTCTGTGGGGCCTTTCCAAGAAGATGACTCCTGCTAAGAGGAGGTAACTGAAATAGTTGCAAGCTTTATTATGAACGCTGCTTTTCTACTCCTAGCTCCTGATCAATGACTTGTGAACAACCAACAGTGCCAGAATCATGTTAAATTGACTTGTTTCATGCTTGCTTTCTGCTACTGAGAAGACAGCACAAACTCAGAATGCAAAAGTACTTCCTCCTTGCCAAGGCAGGAAGTGGTTAGGCGAGAGCTGAATGTATCACTTCACCTCTTAATTTTTCCAAAAGAGGAAAGCAACCCCTCCCTCCCCGCCATCCCTGAAGGTCCCATAGATGTCAAAGCACAGTCAATTCTCTGGACCTGTATTCCAGACCTTTACTATGATCAATTTTATGACAACTGGGTTTACAGAAAACGACTCCAACATTTCCTGCACAGCATACTGGCAAATAGCAAGACCGCTTTTTTGCTAACATTAGAAAGCTGGAATGATAGAGGGGGAACTTAGGTTCTGATAAACCATTTTTCTCTCTTTTCACAATAAATACTTCTTTCCTACCTGGATGGGATTGGACTTTGAGCAATTGGACATAAAATCTAGAACTTAACAGTGGTTTGTGACCTTACTAGAAAGACTACACAGTATGACATAATGATATTGCTGTTTAAGAATGCAGACCAGGGTGTTTCCAAATACTGCATTTTCTTTCCAGCATTAAAAATACAAATGTCAGGAGTTAAATTTACTTCTCAAACTATAGAGTTCGTGATCTAAGTGTTGATGATGGCAACACCACTAAGTTACCCAGCTTTCATTTATCTCATTATCTGGGGTGTATCAGAAGGGGGGTGGTCAGTAGGTCGAGGGAGGTTCTCCTCCCCCTCTACTCTGCCCTGGTGAGACCGCATCTGGAATATTGTGTCCAGTTCTGGGCCCCTCAGTTCAAGAGGGACAGGGAACTTCTAGAGAGAGTCCAGCGCAGAGCCACAAAGATGATGAAGGGAATGGATCATCTCCCTTATGAGGAAAGGCTGAGGGAGCTGGGTCTCTTTAGTTTGGAAAAGAGGAGACTGAGGGGTGACCTAATTAATGTTTAGAAATACGTGAAGGGTGAGTGTCAGGAGGATGGAGCCAGGCTCTTCTCTGTGACATCTAGTGATAGGACAAGGGGCAATGGGTTCAAGCTGGAACATAGGAGGTTCCACTTGAATAGGAGGAAAAACTTCTTTACAGTGAGGGTGACAGAGCACTGGAACAGGCTGCCCAGAGAGGTTGCGGAGTCTCCTTCTCTGGAGACAGTCAAAGCCTGCCTGGATGCGTTCCTGTGTGATCTGATCTAGGTGTCCTGCTCCGGCAGGGGGATTGGACTACATGATCTTTCGAGGTCCCTTCCAATCTCTAACGTTCTGTGATTCTGTGATTCTGTGTGATTCATTGTGAGTGACAACTCTTATTGTGACAATTATTCACTATATTAAAATCATCACTTAGCAACATTTGAGTGTTAAAGAATTTACATATCTTAAAAATGTGAAGCACTGAATTATTTGTGATGTACTGATTCACGTACATGTGTTGTGTGGAGCACTAACAGTTTATCAATATTTAATGTGTGGTAATGCTTGTAACATCAGAGAAATATGTGGTAAAAATGAGGTTGGGTCATAAAACCATGTTGTCAGTCCCTCGCTGAAAGGCAAGATCAGCTCTTAACTATTTACTCTAATTTACATGATAAGCAAATTGTGCTTTAACATATACCTGATGAATGCATCAGTACCAAGGTGTATCAGGACAGGAGCATATTCCCAGACATCCAGTGCTTTCAAAGAGAATATAAAAGAGCACGGGCACCATGCCTCCCACGGAAGGTGACAGAGCATGCTCTCCCTATCCAGAGCTAAGTTTTTTTGAGAAATTTTGGCCCAGATGTTGACGATAGACTGTACCATCTCACACTCCCTACATGAATGTAGTGTTGATCATTGTTAGACAAATGACGTCTGTGTAGACATGATGTGCCTCATATTCCCCCATCTCCATTCTGCTCACTAAAACTCTTTAACCGTGACTGCGAACACCTACTAGGACCACCAGCCTCTGAGCGCCTCCAAGCAACATATTTTTCCTAAAGTTCAAAGCAAGTTTTTCTCTCCCTCTCCTTCTGTAGAGTTGCTTTGTTCCTGTTGCTGTTTACATTCACTAGAAGCAGAAAAATTACCCTGGTGAGAAGTGACAAGCAAATGAGAATTTGTTCTGCATAAGTTACGAACTTAATAGCCAGAAGAAATTGAAACCTTTCCTAAGGGGAAACTACATTTTCACTTCCTTATGATCTAAACACTTTCTTCATACTGCAGTAGGTTGCAGACATTACACCTTAAAATTGCTATGGTTGTGGAAAACACAGTTATGGTAGATCCATTTTGAAAACGTAAGGTTTTCTACGTCTCGTATGGCTGAACTCATTAAAACTGTTCCTGATTTTCCAAGCTGTATTGGGTCTGTATGGCGGGGTTTTGGTAGTGGGGGGTGGGCTACAGGGGTGGCTCCTGTGAGAAGCTGCTGGAAGCTTCCCCGGCTCCAAGTCGGACCCATCTCTGGCCAAGGCCGAGACAACCAGTGACAGTGGTTCTGCCTCTGTGGTAAAGTATTTAAGAGGGGAAAAAAACCTGCTGGGATCCTGCAGTGGAGAGAGGAGTGGGATGTGAGAGGAACAGCTACACAGACGCTGAGGTCAGTGGAAAAAGAGGGTGACGAGGTGCACCAGAGCAGAGATGCCCCTGCAGCCCACGGTGAGGTGGCAGCTGTGCCCCTGCAGCCCGTGGGGGTCAGTGGTGGAGCAGAGACCCACCTGCAGCCATGCAGGACCCCATGCTGGAGCAGGTGGCTGCACCCAAAGGAGGCCGTGACTCCCTGGGAAGGCCGTGCTGGAGCAGTCTGTTCCTGAGGGACTGCACCCTGCAGAAGGGACCCACGCTGGAGCAGTTTGTGAAGAACTGCAGCCCCTGGGAAGGGGCTCTATCAGCTGAACTGCATGTTTTTGACCTTAAGAGTTGCCCTCAAGGGACAAAAATGTGGTTTAAATTCATGGGGCATGAAGAATTATACTTTCATTCTTCTTACATATAGCATGACTGGAAGTGAGAGTAAGAAAGTTACGCGATACAACAAATATCTGTTTCCTAGTAACATTCATGTACTCAGTTTAATAAATGTGTTTATGTTCTTCATTTATAAGCTGGTTTTCTAGGTTATTTTACGTAGTTATTCTTTAACCAAACAGGCAATCCCCCTTAGACTCACGGGGTTGTGTTTGATGTGGCCTTTTTTATTTATAGCATTTCTAATCACACTGGGTTTATAAACTATGGACTATTTTATTTATGTCCAAAGCATAAGAGAACTCATTTAATGCTCTTACTACCTCAACAAATGATAAAGTATTTCATTTTAACCGAGAGCAGCAGAATAATTTTAATTTAATTTTATTCTTACAAAAATGTCATAACCTTTCATCTCATCACCTGATACATAAAACAAGAATGCTGTACTATCAAGCATACATTTTACAAGTATGCATCCAGATCTATATTGGGCAATATATCAGCCCCTACATAATGAGCAACGAAGTCAACTTTCTCCTCTCCCTCCTCCACTGCAAATGATCTTTGTAATGAAATACATCCTTGTAACAATTGCATTCACTGTTAAAGGAGGAATGGATGAAGTCAGTCTAAGTAAGCCTTTAAAGGTGCTATTTATTTCACACAATAACTAAAATTATATTAGCAACTATATCCTGTAAGTTTTTATTCCTGTATTTTTATATTTTTCCTTCCTTGCTCATGGTGTTTGCAATAATCAGAGTGAAAATGTGGCTTTGAACTGTGTTTAATGAGTGTTCCAAATAATTGTCTGGGAGATGTCAGGCAGCATGAGTATAAATGAATCTCACAACCGCCAGCATTGCCTGATGGCTGTGGCAGGGACGCATCCTGTGATCCTATCAAAAGAGCTCTCAAATATCAGCTTTCACTTTTTTGTTACTGTGATGCCATCAATTCTGTTCATTTGTGAATACGTACAGATATCTACAGGCTACCTAAGAAAGCTGAGAGCTGGTGAGTCACTTCAGTGGCAGAATGCTGATCGTGTTTAGAAGAATGGGGGATGAAAACATCATCTTTTCACATCCCTTCCATAATCCACACTGGAGGCGCAGAGATTCACTGGAATACTGGTGAAGGACATAGCAACATATTACAGATAGCAGTGTCACACTAGAAAATGCAGTCAGCAAGTCCTGTGCATGTAGCTCAGAGAACGATTTATTTGCTTTGGCTTAGCAGAGCCAGCATGCTTAAGCATAAACATTAGATGGCGGTCAGAGCTGAGAGGTTTTTGTGATGTTGCTTCCAAGACAGAAAGTGATTTAAAACCTTGATATTGAGCAATGTATTTCTGAGACCCACCTGAATGTCTCTCTAGCAGCTGGCTCCAATTTAGCAGTACCAGTATGAAGATGAAGTTAGTAAAACCAGGCAGACTTACATTTCTTCTTTATAACTGGGTACCTTTGCATGTATTTCTAGGGTGTTGTACGGAACTCTGTGAGCTAACTCTTTACAGAGCTGGTATGAGTCCACAGAGCTTATTAGCTGAGGCTCTGTGTTGTGAGAAAGCACCTAAATTGCTTTTGCATCTCAGCTAGCTGGTGAAGCAACCTTCTGCATTTACATACTGTTGCCCTTCAGCAAAAGCAAGTGTGGAATGACCTTAGTTTCTCTACTTTCATAACCTGATAAATTGCCCATCAAAAAAGAATAGTTTCTATATAAAAATCCCCATATTCTACTGAACCAATGTTCCTTTAAATTGCCTCTCGTGAAAAGGACTTCCTGTACTATATGTGTAATTATTTGGGAAACTTTCACATACTTGGAGGTTCTGAAACTATGTCTCTGTTGGAAACAAATGGCAGATTCTTCTGTCTCAGAGAACAGTGATGGATTGATTCCTGTCTCCTACAAATAGATAACATTTTAAAATTCAGCACTTTTCTCTCTGGAACAAAACCAGCAAGCTCATAAACATCCTTCACAATCTCTCATATTAGTACTTGCTCATGGAGGACTGATACTTCTCTAGGGTTTTTATTTACTTGTTGATAAGAGGCTGTGCTTCAATCCTGGGCCAGTGCTGACGTGCTCCATACCCTGAAGAGAGTAGAATAGCAGATGGTGTCAGATGGCAGTGTCACTAACTGGTGTCACTTAACTGCCATTGAACAGTGCTGCCTTGGCTTGAGCCTAGGACATAATAAAGCTTTACTCTTTGACACCCTCCAGAGTGACTTCATGTTGGACTACCACCTCAAACTCAGTTCCATGTCAAATGTGAAGGACAAGGGAGAAGTCTTCCAGCAGATACCATAGGGCCTTTTGAGTGATGTTTGGCTGCATGTCTCGTAGACAAATTATTCAGGATTTGCTCTAAGATATCAGACAGAGGTCACATTTACTAGGGAAAATATTCTGCTGAATGCACTTGCTAGCTTGATGCTTTTCTTTCCACATAGTGAAAAAAAGAAAGAAACAATCAAAATTCTTCAAAAAGTAAATAACATTTTGACAGGTTATAATATTGTAATACTTAACTGGTGTATTACGGCTTTCTGAATCATTGAGCCTTGAGGTATTTATGTACACTAACAGAAAAGTACCTCACGGAAAGAAAAATGCTGAAGAACATTACCATATTACCGAATGCACAAGGGACAATATTATTTCCTGAAAAAGGCCAGTGTATGTGAAAAAGTAACATCAAGAAAATGTAGCTGTGATGATGCTGGAGCAGTAATAGCTATGGCAACTATACTTTTTCCCTATCAGCTGAGTAATATTCTGCATTTATATTCCGAAGAAAGCTGCAGGACAGGCTTACAAGATTGGATGTATCTTCACTTCATTAATGGAAAAATTGAACACAGGATTTTTCGTTTGTTTGTTTTTGAAAGCTTTGACAAGCTTGTGAAAAAGGGGGGGGAACAGAAGTACAATCTGCTTTCCTGTCTGGCCATTCTACATATACAAATTCCAACATTTGTCCTTGAAGGCACTAAAAGGCATTCTGCCTTAACAGTTCTTGAGTGGTTAAGGGAGAGGGGGAAGAAAAGCAAAGCTTTTTTTAAAGTGCAGGTCTAAGAAGGAGACAAAGATCACAGAATGACTTTCCTCCATTTTCATAATCAAACCCCTATTTCTAATTTCTACACATAGCGCTAAGTAGTAATATTTCAGACCCATCAGTCATTCCCATGGCAACATCCTCTGATTATACAATCAGTTAATTATGTCGTTGCTGTGTGGTACACTGTGTGGTTTATTTACGGAAGGAGATAAACATTTAATGAAAGCATCTTTGAATATATGGACAAAATAAAAGCTGCTGTCTATCCCTCTGGTCTTTCCTCATGCGCTATGCAAAGAAAATGCAGTATTAGCAGATATCTGCTGAAACCTATAGAAATATAGTGTGCTTGGTAAATAAATGTAATATCATTATAGGGTAAAGAGAAGCATTTTTTAACTAAACAAAATTATTTTCTAAAAAGAGATTATATAAAAATATACTTGGTATAACTGGAGTTGATATAAATAGGTTATAAGTTACTAAGGATTCAAAACAGAAGATGACTTTGTGGCCATTTTGATCATTTCGCAGCTACAACATATGTCACCTCTGTCATGAAGTAACTGCCTTTTGTGGTTTTGTGTGGTGGGTTCATTTGGTAGCAGGGGAGGGGACTACAGAAACGGCCCCTGTGAGAAACTGCTGGAAGCTTCCTTGCTCCAAGGTGGCCCCACCCCTGTCCGAGGCTGAGCCAGCCAGCGTCTCTGCGAATAACAGATTGAAGAGGGGGCACAGTGCAGGGAATGGGCGCGCAGCCCCGGGCAGGGCCTGGACAGTCCATCCGTCCAGCTGCCTGCTGCCTGCCCAGCCTCCACCATGGCCCAGCCGACCCAGCGCAGCCCCTGCCTGAGAGCCCAGAGTTTCTCAGGAGCCAGTGAAAGAACCGGAGGTGGAGAGAGGAGCAGGGTGTGAGAGAG
>NW_010126105.1:20980-32130 GCF_000699245.1 Pterocles gutturalis | reverse complement strand
GATAACAGTCCAAGCGTTCCAGACCGAGAACTACCCGGAGTGTGTGTGTGGGGGGGAAGGCCTTGGGAGAGCGATGCGGAGCCAGAAGAGAGAACCAAAACCGAAAGGCACCGGAACCAGGAAGCGAAGGGCCGATCCTCCGGAAGGGTCCTCACCTATATACTGGGCATGATGTGTATGTTATGGAATAAATTATTGGCTATTCTGAGTTTTCAACCTTAACCTAAGAGCAAATCCTGGGCTAGCAACCGGCTGTCCTTCTTCCTTGGTCTGCTGTCCTTGGCACCAGCACAAAACATCATTCTTATCAGTTTCTCCTGAGCACAAATCCAAAACACAGCTTCTTGCTAGCTATTTATGAAGAAAAGGAAAAAAAAAAAAAGTTAACAGAGTTAACTTTAAGCAGTCTGTCTCTGCTTAACCAAGGACAGACACGCACGAGACCAAGAGGTGATCCGAGACAGCCAATACGGCTTCACCAAAGGCAGATCTTGCCTGACCAATCTGGTGGCATTCTACGATGGAGTGACAGCATCAGTGGACAAAGGAAGACCGATAGATGTAATTTACCTGGACTTGTGCAAAGCCTTTGACATGGTCCCTCACTGCATCCTTCTCTCTAAATTGGAGAGGTATAGATTTGAACGATGGACTCTTCAATGTATAAAGAATTGGTGGGATGGTTGCAGCCTAAGGGTTGTGGTCAACAGCTCTATGTCTGGGTGGAGGCTGGTCACAAGTGGTGTCCTTCTGTCTTGGGACCGGTGCTCTTCAACTCTTTATCAACGACACAGATGAGTTAATCAAGTGCATCCTCAGCAAATTTGCAAACGACACCAAGCTGAGTGGTGCAGTTGATACAACAAAGGGAAGGGATGCCACCCAGAGGGACCTGGACAGGCTGGAGAAGTGGGCCCATGAGAACCTAATGAGGTTCAACAAGGCCAAGTGGAAGGTGCTGCACTTGGGCCGGGGCAATCTCAGGTACTCATATAGACCTGGAGAAGAACTCCTTGAGAGCAGCCCTGCAGAGAAGGACTTGAGGGTCCTGGTGGATGAAAAGCTGGACAGGAGCCAGCAGTGTGTGCTTGCAGCCCGGAAAGACAACTATGTCCTAGGCTGCATTAAAAAAGGGGTGGCCAGTAGGGAGAAGGAGGTGATTCTCCCTCTCTACTCTGCTCTTGTGAGACCCCATCTGGAGTACTGTGTCCAGGCCTCGTGTCCCCAGCACAAGAAAGACTTGGAGCTCTTGGAACGGGTCCAGAGGAGCACCACAAAGATGATCAGAGGGCTGGAGCACCTCTCCTATGAAGAAAGGTTGAGGGAACTGGGCTTGTTTAGTTTGGAGAAGAAACAGCTCCGGGGAGACCTCATTTCAGCCTTCCAGTACTTGAATGGAGCCTATAAACAGGAGGGGGAGTGACTATTTACAGGGGTTGATAGGGAGAGGATGAGGGGGAATGGTTTTAAACTAAGAGATGGGAGATTTAGGTTGGATATTAGGAGGAAATTTTTCACTGTGAGGGTGGTGAGGCACTGGAACAGGTTGCCCAGGGAAGTTGTTTATGCCCCATCACTGGAGGCATTCAAGACCAGGCTGAATGGGGTCCTGGGCAGCCTGCTCTAGTGGTTGGCAACCCTGCCCAAAGCAGGGGGATTTAAACTAGATGATCTTTAAGGTCCTTTTCAACCCAGGCAATTCTATGATTCCATGATTCTATGGAAAATATACCTGCCAGTTAACGTACATGAGATACTCACTTTTCTATTCCATATATCAGAATGAACTTACCATGACTGTTAGTAACTCTGTTCATGTTACTATTCAGAGTTAATATTCCTCTCTTCTAGAAAAAGTTTGACAAAAAGAGCGTGACAAAAGCTTTGTTTCTTCTAAACACGAAACAAAGTCTAAATATTATTTGCTATTTTTGTAGTCATCAATGAGTATAAGCTGGGGTAGATGGTAACAAAACTGACTTGAATGTTCTTGTACACTGTAGTTACAAATTTAAAATAGTTAGAAATAAGTTAAAAGCAGAACTGGTAACGGACACATTAAGGAACAAAAAGATACATTCCTAATTCCAGTTCTATCATACATATGAATCTCAAGCAAGTTGTGTAGAATTAGATGTTACTACCAATGTTACTTTTAGGTACCACAATACATTATTTATCCAGCCAAAATCTCAAAATTCATGAGATTCCTCTTTTTACATATGTTTCTATGTAAACAGAAGCAACCTTGATTATGTTGTGAGACTTTATTCATAAATATGCAAAAGTTTAATGGAGACTGGTGAATGAAAACTTGTTAGGGTTGGGTTGTTAAAAAAAAATATGTTTAAAAATATTCATCTCATTTCTTACTTTATAATTATCCTACAAGTCTTGTTAGTTCAGGCAAAATTTGGAACAGATGGATGTTCTGAGGTAGATAACTGAATGTACACTACTGGGCTATAGAAAACTGCTTCTTTGCTTTCATGTGTGACCTTTTTTCATACAAAGCATACATATTTGCCCAGTTCCTGATACTATTCAAAATACTATCAATTTTTAATGAATTCTAAAATTTCACTTGAATTTCTGTAGTAGAAAATGTAACCTAAAGCAACATGAAAAATCTTTCCAAAGATCAGCATGAGTATTTTTTTCATCTCTGACTCATACATTGAGAAAATGCTTTTGTATGCAGTTAACTTACTTCAAGCAGTTAACCAGGGGATAAATTTAAATATTTTTCAGGCATGACCTGGTAGTGGCATTTCAAAATCTATCACTTTAGGCTCGTTTTCTTTTCAGAGAGTCTCCTAGGTAACTCAGTGAAGCAAAATTTTTCTCAGCTTTGCTTAACCCTTGGCTCCAAATGCGTTAACACCTTATTTTGGAAGTCTTGACAGGACTGCTTGAGATTAAGGCTATAAATTCATCTAAGGCAGTTATTTCTAATACAACACTTTATGTACCAAAACTTTTAAAACATGCTTAATGAAATACAGTTTATATAAAAAATTATTGTTAAATTATTAGTAATTGCCTTTGCAAATATTGATTTTATTATATTTTGTTTTATGTGTTAACACATAAAATTTCCTATCAATAAATTGCACAACAGGAAAATAATTCATCAGAAATGTGGTACTGTGTTTTAATTATTCTTACTATTAACTTTGTGAAATAGAAATTACATTTTTATTTTATATTTTTAAAGTTTACTTGAAATAGAAAATAATAGCAAATTTTCTTGCAAATAATTTGTCCCTATGCAATACAAAACACATTACTAACTGTCTACAGTGCTACATAGAACATGGTACAAACAGTAACTTAGTTGTAACTATGTAATATGCATTTTCTATTGTACAGGGATAGATTATTTAAGTACCACCTAGCATGTACATGATTAATGCCAGCAGAAAATTCCATTGTTGGAAGGGAAATAGAAAATGATGAAAATTAATCTTCCCTATCTCAAACCGTGACTTTGTTGTTTAGCATAAATTACTCTTCTTTAAAGATTCTTCTCTGTGTTTTAGACACCACCTTGTCTTAATATTTGTGAAAGTTTCTGTAGAACACAGTGAAGACATTAGAATAATTCCCTCAGACTAATATATTCAATAGAAAAATTCACTGAATAAATATTTTTAAATTATTTCAAAAAAGTCAATAGCATAACACTTAGCTTTTAGAGTTATTTTTTTAAATAAATTGTGAAGCATCACATGCATTTTTATCGAATTACCATCTTGTAAGCACTGAAACACTGAGAATGGTATCTGAGTATTACTGTGATTACATAAAAACAAATACACAGCTGTCATGAAGAATTAAAATAAGAAATAACGATGCACAGATGGGACACAGAGGTTTGCAGCCCAAGTCTGAAGCCATGAAAGATATTTTAAAAAATTAACAAACAAACACACAATTTTTTCAACATACGAAGCATGCTGGTTAACACAGTATAGTTTAACTATACATATTTTAGCTGGTTCTGAATTTTATTTTATATCTTACTTTGAAAGTTATTGACAATCTTTTTCTTTCTTCTCTGCACAGTCCACTTTTATTTCTATTCACTTCGTGTTTCCCTCCAAGCTAAGATCTCACCAATTGCTTTCTGCTATCAGTCTATGATCACTCTGATTTACAACTCTACCTCCCTCATTTTCTCTTCCAAATTTTCTCCATCTCCATCTCCATCTCAGAAGTTCAATTTCTTAAGAAAAGGTTTAATCTTCTAGTGCCCCTTACTTTTCCTTTCCTTTTTATTTCTCACCACAACCAATAATCCATTCTGTCTTGGGTGTCTTCTGCACATCTCTAGAATGAGTAAACCTGTTTCTTTCTAATCTTTGGTAGCATGGTTCTGAAAACAAATTTTCTTTTTTAGATGAGTCATGTAACAGTGTTTTGTCATACCAAAAAACTCTCAGTCTATTGGGAAGAAAGTGGTGTTATGCTATTTGAAATAGACCAAGCCGGAGTTGAGAAGACAGTATCAGATTCACCAGCCATAACCACGGGCCCATTTTTTCCAGTTGTTCTGTGTCTAGCCAGGGACTTGTTTCACAAAGACCTCATCATTAATAAAAAACAATCAAAAAAATCTCCCCCAAAAAACCAAAACCCAGACAACACACAAAAAAACCCAAAACAAAAACCAACAAAAAATAGTCTCATATTGAGCATAGAGAAGCCTACAGCCAGCTGTGCACACCACTCAGAAATATATCAAAAATAGTTTGGTCTTTCTCTCCAGATGAAGCACAAAGACAGTGGAAGGAAAGTTTGCCAGACAAGAGAGTGCTTCATTCTCCTTTTGCTGGGATCTGCTGGTTAGTATGGTGGGCTTTTTTTGTTTCATTCACAGTTTCTATAAAATTCCTGAATGTTGATCTTCAAAGACAACCTCCTCAAAACAACACATGAATGATCTATCAGGATGATCAGAGAATCAAGCAGACATGGCAGTAGGCCAAGCTGCTCCTGTCTGAAAGGGAGAAGGGGAGCCTATGGGAAATGCACAGCAGGTGGAACTGGGGATTGGCTGCCCAGGAGGAGTAAAGAAGCAGGCAGTTGGTGATGGAACTCATAAACCCATAGTTCAGCTGAAAAAGAAACTAGTGAAGGATGTCAATGGCAATAAGGGTTTCCACAGATACACTGACAGCAAATGTTGAACTAGATGAGTTCAAGGGTGCTGAGAGAGCTGGGCAGTATCACTATAAGACCATTCTGTATTATCTTTGAATAGCCTTCTAGGAAAGTCCCTAATGACTAGAAAATGGAAATGCTATGCACATCTTCAAAAAAGACAAGAGTAAAGATCCAGGAAATCACATGTTGGTCAGCCTCACCTTAGTCCCTTGGAATATTATGGAACAAACACTCCTGCAAGTGAGAATAAACAGCACATATTTACAAAGAAAGTCAGACACGGCCAACTTGATTGCCTTCTATGATGAAATAACCAGCTTTGTGGACAAGAAGACATCCATGACTATTATTTACCTTAACTTTAATGCAGCTTTTAATATGACACTCCTTAGCACCCTTGCAATCAGACTTAGGCAGTGAAATCTCAGTGTCTGGACTACAGGGTGGACAAAAAATGGAATGAACAATGGGCTGAAAAGGTCATGATGAACAGTTCAGAGTCTAACTGACAGATCGTTATGAACAGCATTCTTCTCAAACCAATACGGGGACCATTCATTAAAAAACCTTCATCATCAACGTGGCAGACTATGCCCCATCCTGTTTACAGATGACATTAACTTGCAGGTACTGGTCAGTACAGCAGAGGACAGGGCCACCTTCCAGACTGACTCCACCAAGCTGGCAGGAACCTCATGCTTTTCAACAAAATGAGAAATTTGAGTGTCATAATAAGCCCATGCCACACTACAGGCTTAGGACCAACTGTCTGGGTAGAAGCTTTGCAGAAAAGGACTGGAGGACTTGGGAGGATAGCAGGCTGAACATGAAATAGCAGCATGCCTTTGTGGCAATGTATGCCCTAGAGAGCCCAATGGTATGGACTGTATCTTTTTTAAGGCTGAGGCTGAGGAAAGTGATTACAACATTCTGTTGGCACTTGTGAGAGTGTATTTGGAGAATTTAAACCCATTTTTGTTGTTCAAAATGTAAGGCATGGTGACAAACTGATGGAAGACCACTAAGGCACTAAAGAAGATGACTTTGAAAGAGTGGTTCAGGAAGCTGGATTTGTTCAGCCTGAGAAGAGAAGGATAAGAGGAAAATCTAACTGCTGTCTTCAACTACCTGATAGTAAGGGTTATAGACAGAAGAGGGTCAAACTCTTCTCAGAAGTGCATGGCAAAAAAATAAACAAGAAGTGATCAGAAGTTGCATTACAGTTATAAACAATTTTAAAAAAAAATCTCAGGTGTGATTAAGCACACTCAAATTAAAAGATTGGTCAGAAGAGTCGTAAAACTTTCATCCCTGGAGACACTAAATAACCAATCAGACAAACAACCTGATGCAGCCTTAAAGCTAACTGTGATTTAAACAGGAGATTGGACTAGGTGGCCCCAAAAGGTTCATCCCAGCCTGAACTATTCTGTGATTCTATTCTATGATTCTATGTGGCAAGAAAACAATATTGCCAAGTCCAAATTGAAATGGTTCAAAATCATCAAACTGTAATTTTGACAGTTAAACTTACAAATGGCTTAAGAGAAGAAGCTGAGAGAAATAAGCTCCTTTAGCCCAGAGAAGAGAAGGCTTATGGGGAAGCTGATAGAAACCGAGGAGGAAGTTACAGAGAAAACAGAGCCAAGCACTTTATGGAAGCACAAAAAAGAAGACTGAGAGACCAACTGAATCAGAAGAGGTTCCAGAAGACATAGCTCATTGTTTTTTTTTTTCACCATGAGGAACATCAAGCAGTGAAACAAGTTGTCCAGAGTCATTAGGGAGCCTCCATCTTTGGAGGTTCTGAAGCCTTGAATGAGCAAAGCCCTGAGCAACCAGATCTGACCTCCTAGTTGATCCTGCAATGACCAGGGGTTACACCAGAGATTTCCTGAGTTCCCTTCTCAAATGAATTATCCTATGAGATGGATACATGTGTATCTATGTGTACATGGTTGCTTCTGTTCTCTAAACTCAAAATAATTCATCAGTACTACTAATACGTCCACCATCCCTCAATATTATCAACGTATTATTGTCACCAGCAAATTTAACAATTATACTAACATTACACCATGCAGAATCTCATGACCATTACTTCATGCAACGAGTATGATATAGCTACAACATATTAGTAGAATTTATCAGGTTCACATACATTAACTTGAAATATTTAATATAGATTATATATTATGTAAATGTTGCTCAGTAATGACATTTAATTCATTAGAGAGTACACCAGATAAATCAAACTATTAAAATTTAAGAAAAAGAGACAAAGAAAAAGGGAGCAGGAGAGAGAAAAAGAAGGAAAACGTGGCTGAAACAATACAATGTCACTGATTTAAAAACAGCACAATATTCTTAGCTACCACAATTGACACAAGTTTTCAAGAATTTCAAATTGAATTTATGTTCTATGGTCACAGTGTTCGAAACAAAGACTATGTTCATTGAAGCAGCTTTGCAAAATTGTTATTGAAATACAAAGTTATCCACTAACCATGATCCCTAAGGAGGAGGAATCAAGATCCTCTGATTTTAGTTTACTTTAGGGACATTTTTCTGTTAGTAGCTGTCACCTGTACTTTATTGCCATGGGGCCCGTCAGGTTAAGTGGAAGATAAATATAATAAAGACAGGGAGGGTAACAAAATTAATGCAGTCTTACGTGCCAGTGGATGAGGGTTCATTAAAAAGTACTGAAATTATAGAACAACTTTTGGATTTTCTTACATTCATCTACCAATTCCTGGACTACTTTCTTTGTTTTGAAATACTGCTGAAACATAAGTTTTCATTGACAGAGTAGTTTCCATATGGACAGCAACAATGCTTCCTGATGTCCACTTGAAACATCCAGATCAAGTGAAAGCTGGTTCACCCACATGTCATGAAAACTAGTTGATTCACAGTCATTCTGTCCATGCTATGTCAAGACTGTAGGGTTATTTTATTTTACATGTAATTTTCTTATTTTCCTAAAGCAGCAGTGCAGGTACATAGGCAGAAAGGTTGTCTATCTGATATCATGCTGCTATGAGTAACACAACAGTTAATTACCACAGCTGGGAAAAAGACATAAAGAACCTGGTGTAATCTTTCATTTTCAGGAAAAATCTTGCATTTTTGTGTGATGGGCAGGTTTTTGGGTTGTCCTCAAGACACAGATGTCAACAGTTTTAGAACACTCATCAGACTGCAGAACACTGCAGAGCACTAAACATCAAGGTAAAGTAACTAAATACATACAATTAAAGCACTTAAGGTGAATCATTAAACAGAAGGATATTCTCAGCCTGGCTGATGGTAGACTGGCATAGTGCTGTAATCTAACCAGGAGAGGACATAGAATTAGTACTAAGTCCTGATGTATATGATTTCAAACATACATAAATGTGTTTAAAAGTATTGTCGTGGCACCTATATGTTTCACTGTTTTTATGATAATGACTAGAATTATGACACAACTGAAGTAATAAACAGAGACTGAAATTTTAGAAAATGTAGAAATGTAGTAAACCACGATTTCACATATGAAGTATTCATATGACCTAATAAAAAAAGAATATTCCAACAAGTATACAATGTAACATTCTTTCTTTAATTGTGAGTTTGAATAATGTAAAGGACTGATGGAGTGAAGACTAGTGAGCTTCTTCAGAAACAAGAGGGAAAAAGAATCTCTCTTCACCTATAGGGACATTGCCCTGATACGACTTCAGCTTTTTAGTTACTCTCACAATTAGTCTAACACAAATGAGCTACGTAGGAATTATTAGAATCATAGAATCATAGAATGGTTAGGGTTGGAAAGGACCTTAAAGATCGTTGAGTTCCAACCCCTCTGCCACGGGCAGGGACACCTTCCACTAGACCAAAGCCTCACCCAACCTCCAGGGATGAGGCATCCACAACTTCTCTGGGCAACCTATTCTAGTGCCTCACCACCCTCACAGTGTAAAACTTCCTCATAATATCTAATCCTGTACTCAGTTGGTTACTGTGCTGAACAACTATGCTAAAATTTGGGTGTATGGACACAGAAACACCAATAATCACTTACAGGATGTCCTGAATGATTTGTTCCAGTCAAGTTTGCTGACAACACCAAGATGTGTGGCGTAGCCAACACGCTGGAGGGAAGGGATGCCATCCAGAGGGACCTTGGCAGACTGGAGAGGTGAGCCTGTGCAAACCTCATGAAATTCAGCAAGGACAAGTGCAAGGTCCTGCACATGGGTTGAGGCAAACCCAAGCACAAATACAGGCTGGGAGGAGGATGTGTCTCAGCTATCCTGAGACAACCCTGGGAGGGGCCTGGAAGACACATCCTTTCCCACCTGCAACTGTTCTCTGCTGGGCTTGTGCAGGTGGGTCTTTGATGAACAGACAATACCCATAATGAGCCCGGGGTAGCTGGGCCAGGTTATTTTTTGGGGTCCCCCTCCCACCATTGCCTTTATGCTTGTGGGTGGATGTACAGATGAACTTTTATCACACAACCTAACAAAACCCATGATGCTAAAGAAAATAAGGAACTTCAAAATTACTATTCATCACAATTAAAATATTTTTTCTGCAGTGGTATATAAGACCTTTACCATTTTCTTAGTCCATATAGAATTGCATTTTTCTAACCTGAGCACTTTTATTTGCAATTTTGAAAGGATAAACAGCTGCATACAGAAATTAAAGTGAGAGCTGCAGTTATAGACAAAAGCATCATCCACCTTAGGTCAAACTGACACCATTTTCACTAAGGCGATAAGCTTTTTTATTAGTGACCCTGGTTTTCTTCTACTGAAATCAATAGCAAACACTCCATTAATTTCTGTTGCTCCCCATCGAGAATACACTAAATAAGTTTTTTCTGTTTAGCAATTTTTTTCCAGACATGTGTTAACACTTGACAGTTTGGTAAATCTGTGCATAATATTGGGACATTTTGTTTTGTTCAAACCAAGAAAGATGCAAAGTAAGTTGTTTTCCTATGCAAATTGATATTACTCTCCTCTGATAAAAATGTAAATTTAAAGGAATGTTATAAGAATTTAGATATTAGTGATTCTTTTCTAAACTAAATATGAACATAGAATGTTTTGATGAATTTGCAATTTTTAAGAAATATTGTCTTAAAATTTAAATAGCAAGAATCATACAATGTGTATACACAGAAAGAGATGGACAAGACTACCTGAAGAAACCTTCAGATGGCAATGTACCAGAGGAATAACAAGCAAAACATGAAAAATCTCCAATCTGTTACTTCTTTAAACCAATTTTCCACAGACAGCCTATGTTTCCCTTTATCACAAGACAAGCAGAGCAGAACAGTGGATGGTTGTTATTTGAGTTCACCCTCTTCAGGATATGTTCACGGACTAATTACAAGCTGGTGTAGATATGAAAGCATCTTTACTTCTTTATAAACGTGTACGGGTTTAGTTGATACTTAATAGAGCTGAGAGGGTTTTATTTTTCCCTGTACCTGCCTTTCAGAAAAAAAAAAAAAACAAACAACTTTGCAAGTTGTCCTCAGTAATATATCAGTAAGTTGTAATTGAAATGCAATAATTTATCAACTCAAGTAAACAACCCACAGAGTAATTATTTAGGAATATTGTTCATCAGCATTACTGAATAAGTAACCCAATATTTTACAGGTCAGAATACATGCAATTTCAAGTTCATTTCCTGAATTATGAAGTTCAAGTTGGCCTTTCACATAGTTCAAGGATCATCCACTTCATGCTACAGGCGCACTTAAAACCGGAACCTTACCAGATAGTAGCAAAGATGTGTTCTGTGTTGTAAATTAGATGGAAGAGAAACATTAGGAACAGCTTGTTGGTTTGGGGTTTTTTTTCCCCTTCCATGAACAGAGGTGAAAAATTCTATGTGGGGAGATTTATCACTCTTGACAAAACAGTGTTACATGCAAACATAATTTTTAACTTAGTAAATGCTGACCATTC
>NW_010126105.1:391-20949 GCF_000699245.1 Pterocles gutturalis | reverse complement strand
TGGCTCTATAGAAGAGTCTTAACAAACCAAGTAATGATTCTTGATCTTGTAATGATTCTTGATCTTATCCAGTTTAAATTGCTGAAAATGGAGGAGCTTTAACTGGTACTTGGCATTATTTTCATCAACAAGGCTCAACTGTCAGATGCTTGCTTGTGTCAGTGATGCTACCCATGTGACTAATTTGAAAGAAGTCAATGGGAGTAATTATGTTGTCATTACCAGTAAATACCACTTTTACAATCTGGAAAATTGCATGATTGAGTGTCTTAAAATGTCTGTCCTCTTGTTTTTTGTTTTTTTTTTTTTTTTCCTGTTAAGCTAAGATTCTTCTCTTCCTTAACCACAATTTTAACCAGAAAGAATAAGAATGTGTTATACACTTTTTCTTTGAAAAAGATACATTTTTTTTAAATTGTAGGTATTAAACCTCCAAATCTTCAAGTAACTTGCTGTTTGGTCAGCAAAATACTGTGGTGAAGGTGGCTGTCAATTTTAGTATTCTTTTAATATTCATCTTCCAGTGGAGATCATTATGATAATATTTTATCAGTGCTGTTTGAAGTGTTGAGATGATAACCAAAAAAGATCAGTATTTAGGTCGGACTAGCCTAATGTTATGCTTAACTACAGTTCTTACGTGCAAACAATTTCAATAACCAGTAGAAATAAACCAGTATGAGATGGAAGTAGACTTAAATGGCAATTAGTTGTGCATGCACACACACACGCACACACACAAATGAAACTGTCCTTTGTGTTCAAGAAAAAGAGTAATACAAAATGTCACTTTGCTGGCAGACAGATTAGTGATGACTCATATTTTACACCACCTTCCCTCATCATGTGTATTAAAAAATGGTGAGTAGGCAACACTGAAACATCCTGGTGTGGGTGTTGAGCCCTGTAACAGAGTGTGAAATAAGAGACACATCTTAATTTCTTTTCATATTTACCATAGAGGAATAGTAATCATTCCACTGCACAGAGGTTTCCAAGTCTTGCCTCATCCCATTCCTGAAACAGTTGAGAACTATGTCTGGAAAGACAGTAAATCATAGCTCTCTAATCTTTGAAGTGACTTTCAAAAATGTTGTTATGTAAAGGAAAAAAAACAAAGCAAAAACAAAAAACAACCTCTCAAGGGGAAAAAGAAGCTTCTGGTTCTTACAACATCAGCTGTATAATATACTGGGAAGAAAAGCAGTTTTAATGTATACCTGTGTATACAGTGGGATAGAAAGAGAAAACGTTAATCATCATGCCTTCAAAGCACATAATACCCAGTACCACCTTTAAAAACACAAGAAGAGGGCACAAACCGTTGGAAAGGAGCAAGAAATCTCCCTGGATTTAAAAACACATATAACAGTAGCAGAAGATCTAATTGAAACAATCTTGTATAAATATTTTATGTGTAAAACTGTTTTAGATCTGGATTATTCTCCTATCATGATTAGCTTAGCTCCATAAAGTAATAAATAGCCATTTGGTCTAGCTGAGAAAATAGCCTAGTGTTTTCCCATTTGGTACGTGTGGTCCTGAGCTGGTATCTATGTGGTGACTCCGCGGTGAAGGTCTGCTTGCACAGAACGTTTAGGACAAAATCCCATCGAAATAAAAGGGTTCAGTTATTAATCCTGACCTATCTAGAATTTTTTTTTTTCCTGTTCAGTTCAGCAGTGACTTGATCACTAGTAAACTAACCCCATGTGATGGGTTTGGCTTTGGCTGGTGACCAAACCACACACCCTCTCACCCAATCTCCATCCCCCCCTGATCCTCCAGCCCAAGGATAGGGGAGAGAATTAAAGGGGTAAAGGGAAAAGAGGACTCGTGGGTTGAGATAAGAACAATTTAATAACTAAACTAGAACAATATTGAAAATTATAATATATACAAATATATAAATGAGTGATGCATGGTGATACTTCCCCCCTCCCCCCCACCCGATGACCAAGGCTCAGCCTGTTCCTTGCTGATGATCCCGGAGCAGGGAGAGTCCCGAAACCGCACTCACAGAACAGAGATAACAGTCCGAGCTTTCCAGACCGAGAGCTAACTGGGGTGGGGACAGAGGGGGAAGGCCTTGGGAGAGCAACCACCTGGAGCGAGATGATCCAGAGCAAAAGAGATCTGGAACCAAAAAGTGCCGATCTTCTAGATGGTCCTCACCTATATATTGGGCATGACGTGTATGTTATGGAATAGATTATTGGCCACTCTGGGTCTCAATCCCGAACCTAAGATCAAATCCTGGGCTATTAACTGGGGCTGTGCTCCCTCCCAGATTCTCCTGTCTGCAGACAGCCAGAGACACTGAAAGACCTTGGCAGCCACATAAACATCACTCTTTATCAGCTTTCTTCTGAGCACAAATCCAAAATGCAGCCTCTTGTAGCTATTATGAGGAAAGTTAACTCTGTCTCAGTTTAACCCAGGACACCCCAAAAGAAAACTTCACATCAGGAAAGATGAGGAAGAGTCAAATAGAGAATGAAATGCTTGCAAT
The DNA here is from genome assembly GCF_000699245.1 of Pterocles gutturalis. Lineage (NCBI taxonomy): Eukaryota > Metazoa > Chordata > Aves > Pterocliformes > Pteroclidae > Pterocles > Pterocles gutturalis. The sequence continues at coordinate 18,437 of NW_010126105.1, read as the reverse complement.
ATATTATAGAGTTCCGAATTTTATTACAAATCCAATATCAAGTTCTTGATTCTTATTTCCACTTGTGACAGATTTTTTCTTTCATTTTGAATCACACACGCATGTGATTCTGGTGGGACTGCATAATTTTCGACCTATGTAATTTCTCAACCTTATTTTATGTAAATCATAAAGTCTGTAAAACTACATTATTTTAACAGAACCAAAATACATCATCCACCTGCTTTTTCAGAACATAAATGCATATTAACCATTTTTTCTGGTATAAATTATGAAATACAAGGAGAGGAGCACTGCCTTAGCTTTTGAAAACTGTGTAAAGGACTATGGTGGTTAAGTTTTTATAATATTTATAAATTATATAATGGTTCGGTGATAATCTGACCTCGGTGCCAGGGAAGATTATGGAGCAGATCATCTCGAGAACCATCACATGACACTTACAGGACAACCAGGTGATCAGGCCCAGTCAGCACGGGTTTATGAAAGGCAGGTCCTGCTTGACTAACTTGATCTGCTTCTATGATAAGGTGACCCACTTAGTGGATGAGGGAAAGGCTGTGCATGTTGTTTACCCAGACTTGAGTAAAGCCATTGACACCATTTCCCACGTCATTCTCCTGGAGAAACTGTCTGCTCATGGCTTGGAAAGGTGTGCTGTTTGCTGGGTAAAAATCTGGTTGGACAGCTGGGCCCGAAGAGTTGTGGTGAATTAAGTTAAGTACATTTGGCAGATGGTCACAAGTGGCGTTCCCAAGGGATCAGTATTGGGGTTATCAATGATGTGGATGAGGGGATAGAGTGCACCCCCAGTAAATTTGCAGATGACAAGTTGGGTGGGAGTGTTGACCTACTTGAGTGTAGAAAGGCTCCACAGAGGAGCACAGGCTGGATGGATGGGCTGAGGCCAATTGTGTGAGACTGAACAAGGCTGAGTCAGGTCCTGCACTGGGGTCACAACAACGCCATGTAACACTGTCCTGGATTCAGCTGAGACAGAGTTAACTTTCTTCATAGTAGCTAGTAAGAGGCTGTGTTTTGGATTTGTGCTAAAGAAGAAAACTGATAATAGTGATGTTTATAGTTGTTGCCAGGCTATTCAAGGTCTTTTCAGCTTCTCTGCTGGGCCAGTGTCTGCAGGTGTAAGAGAAGCTGGGAGGGAGCACCAGCACAGCCCCAACTACTAGCCTAGAATTCGATCTTAGGTTCAGGATTGAGACCCAAAGTGTCTGATAGTCTATTCCATAACATGCACATCATGCCCAGTATATAGGTGAGGGTTGTCTAGCAGTTCTCTCCTTCTTGCTAAGGGTCAGCTCTCTCTGGGTCATGCCTCTAGCCATGTCTTCCCTCCTCAGTCACCCCTCAGTCTAGGAAGCTTGGGCTCTTATCTGCATTCTGGGAGTGAGTTTTCAGGACTGGGATTGTTAGCTGGGAATGGGCTGAGCCTTTGTCCATGGGTGGTGAGCAGTATCACTGTGTATCACTCATTTGTATATAGTATTATTTTCAATATTATTGTAGTTTAGTTATTAAATTGTTCTTATCTCAATCCACGAGTCTTTTTTCCCTTTACTCCTTTAATTCTCTCCCTCATCCCCAGGAGCTGGGAGATGGGTAAACACATCACAGGTGTAAATATTTTATGACGGCGGTCTACAGTTACTAGTTCTTTCTCTTTTATTAATTATGGTTGTTTTATCAGTTATATGACATTCTCAAAACCTAAGGAAATTGGTTGTTGAGTCATTCTTTGACCTATGAAAAGAGCATGAGCTCAGAGTTTCCTGACCCTAGCCCTTACAAAATCCCTTCTTTTTAATTGCTAGGCAAATGTCAAAAAAAAAAAAAAAAAAGAAAAAAAAAGAAAAAAAAAAAGAAAGAAAAAGAAAAAATCTTCATGATGCAATATTCTGTACTCACTCTCTGCCTTACGTTTGATTTGGGTTTTTTTTTTTGCTGTGCTGGGTTAGCCCTTGGCTGGGGACCAACCCACACACACGTTCATTCAATTCCCGCTCCCCACCCAAGGATAGTGAGGATGATTAAAGAGGTAAAGGGAAAAAAAGGACTTGTGGGTTGAGAGAAGAACAATTTAATAACTAAACTACAATAATATTGAAAATAATACTATATACAAATATACAAATGAGTGATACACAGTGATACTGCCCCCTCACCACCTGATGACCAAGGCTCAGTCTGTTCCTGGCTAATGATCCCGGAGCAGGGAGAGTCCTGAAACCGCACTCACGGAACAGAGATCAGAGCCCAAGCGTCCCAGACCGAGAGCTGACCAGTGAGAGAGAAGGTCTTGGGAGAGAGACCACCCAGAGCAAGATGATTCAGAGCAAAAGGGGAACCGGAACAAAAGGGCCAATCTTCCGGAGGGTCCTCACCTATGTACTGGGCATGATGTGTATGTTATGGAACAGATTATTGGCCACTTTGCATCTCAGTCCCGAACCTAAGATCAAATCCTGGGCTAGTAACTGGGGCTGTGCTCCCTCCCAGCTTCTCCTGTTTGCAGACAGCCAGAGAAGCTGAAAGACCTTGGCAGCCGCGTAAACATCACTTTTTATCAGCTTTCTTCTGAGCACAAATCGAAAACACAGCCTCTTGCTAGCTATTATGAGGAAAGTTAACTCTGTCTCAGCTTAACCCAGGACATTTGTCTACAGTGTGTCAGTTATTTCTGAGAACAGATTAGCAAAAAAAAAAAATCGCCTATACTAAAACATTCCCAAAGTTTTTCTCTGAGAATTTTTATTCTTTCCAGACTTTTTTAGAGCAACACAAAATTGATAGAGAGATTACCCATAAATTAAAGCCTTGCTATTACTAGCCCTGCCAAATCAAGTCAAATTTAGAAAACCAATAAGTTTCAGGGACATGTGATTTACTTTTACCCACCTGTTTGTTTCTAGTGAGTGAAACAATCTGACTGTTAGTTTCTGGGGGAAGAGATTCTTTTTTTTTACATGAAGTTGAATTGCCTCATGTCCAACATTTAGGGAAGACCAGTGTCTCTTTGTTCTTAACGACAGTGATGCTGGAACAGAGAGTGAAAGGAAAGGGATCAGATTCCAACGTGATTGGAAAAGGTTGATTTCAAGAGGCACAGGAGGCTCTGGTAGACACAGTAGAGGTGTGTAAGGCAAACAAAGAAATAGAATATGAATTGTGAGGCTAAGATGTGAGGTGTGAGGCTAGAGACAGAAAAAGCTGCATTAGCAGGAAGTGCTACCATATCTATGGTATCACTTAAGCTACCTGCTTCTCCTTTAGCTCGTGCATTAGACACCTGGCCTGTTAGTCTAAAATTCTTAACTCTGACAATATAATGTTTGGTGTCAAAATTATATATCCAAAAGTAAGGATTATCAGAATTAGGGGTTGCTTCATGTGTCTAGACGTGTCAGTTTTCAAATGCACGATCAAACCACCCTTCTTACTGTAAAATAGAATTATACACTGCATCTTGTTAAACTAAAACTATAAAATGAAGAATTATTGTATTTAATATCCTTTAATATCCTTCATCTGATGGAAGAACGGGAAGCCTTCCAAACATTACTGAGAAGAAAGGAAACCTTATTCTCCAGAGAATGCCTGTGCCTCAGAGTTCATGTGGGAAGCTGGGCAATCACCAAAGCTACATTTGGCCTGTGTTTTTTTGTCATTTACCAAATGGTTAACATAGAGACACCATGATCCACAGTGATGAAAGTGCCAAGAGTTAACAGCTACAGCTGAAGTGAATTTAAAGCTGGGCTTTCAACATAGCAAGTAACCTACAAGACTCGGGTTATAAAGTTATTTAGATGCTGATGAAAGTTTTTTGAGAATTTTCAGAATTATTAGGAAACTTTGTAAGTCTTGCAGGATCTTAATGATTAAAATGTACAAATTCACTCAGAAAATTGTATTTTTAGAGCAGTAACCTCCAAAACAGCTGACTAAACATGTTATTAAATTTTAACAAATGTGATAAGGAACTGTTTGCTGGTTCAGGATTTAAGTTAAAGTATGAGGTACATAATAAGTCACACACCTGTCCAAACTGTGTCTCTAATTCTTTTGCTAATACGCCTTGACTCTCACAACAACCTCTCAAAGGCAAAAAGGCACTCTTAAAAATCTGTTTTAGTGGAATATTTTCCAACATGCTTCTGTCTATGTCCATCTTACTATATCTTTCTAGCTTATTGCAAAATGTTTTTGTAAGGTAAATTTGATACAGGAAATTATATTACTTACAAAAAAGAAGAAAGTCTGGAAAATCTATTTAGGTTCCTTTTGATTTTAATCATTATTATCGAGAATAATGTTGGTGTCATTCCCTTTACAAGCCAACCAGTTCAGCTAAAACCAGAATAGCATTCCAAGTGTGAGTATGAATAAGGAGTGGTATCTGGTTGAAATTTTAATTCAGGCTTTTACAGCTTCATTTGAAAGGGTTTAGTCTAATCAGTAGAAGAAATCTAAGAGGCCTCCTGTATCTCTCTGATATGTGACCATGACAACAGCTGACACTGACACGTCAGGTGGCAACATCAGACAGATTGTTTGACTGCTACTTGACATTAGCAAATAAATGTTTTCAGTATACGTGACCTCAAAACCTCATGCTTCCCCTACTCTGTCTGTGCTCTGTCACTTTCAGTAGTGCAGCAGGGTGCCCACAGGACACGTAGTGGCAGTGATTTTACGGGGGCTGCACAAGTTTGCAAGCTACAAGGCAACAGTCACTGATCTCTCTCAAGGCTATTATGATTTCAGGCTCATGAGGTAACAACCTTATCTTTCATCTTAATAACATTAATGTCTAATTTCACATTAACAACCATGAAGTTTAGAATGAGATACCAATTTCTGGTTTTATTACTTCGGGATTTGTCTATCTTTTAACACTCCCTTAAAAACAGTGACGCCAGTAAAGACAATCTTCTCAAATCCATCCTTTGACAGGTACACCAGTTCCCAGCCGACTGGCTGCCCAGCTGATTCAGGCTGAAAGCAATGGCCAATGTGACAACTCTTTTATGTTTATTATTTCTGGTACTTTTAATGAATTCAACTGCAGACACAGATGCTACTTCTTCAGAACACACAAGTACCATTCACAGTGAAGTAAAATGACCCTTCTATACTGACATTTAAGCTATTATAATCCAACTTATGCCAGGATGTGAGTATTATTGTGTATGTGTATAGATAGGCAGTGAAGTAATCTTACATTTGCTGGGTTCAGTGACTAACAAAGTCACAGAACATGAATTTACATGAAGTAGTGTAAAATACTGTTGACTTGTATAATATGAGACAAACTGAAATGCCATACCTGTAAATCTTTAAACTTTCTTTTTAAATTTGTTTTAAACAAATATCTTTTTTTTTTTGATCTGCCTGTATGTGGACTTACACATAATATTGTTTAATTTTTATCCTTCACTGATTGAGAAGGTTGCTGTATCGCACAAAATATTTTTATGCATAAAAAAAAAGGTGATTTAACACTTGAAATTGTTGAGAATTTTTGAAATTGTCTTTTCTTCCAGTATGAGGAAGGCAAAAGTTGTCAGTACAGCCCTGATCTTACTGCCTCTTTTGTGTCTGAGAAAATAAAAAGGATAAATTTACATTAAGTATGCCAAACCCAAAAATCTTCCAGTGTATTTATAAATTAAAGGGCAATTACTCAGATAAATTATTTTTTGTTTCAATTTGAAGCACATTAAAGAAAGAAGACCTTAGTTAAATATGTTGAAAACTCTTTTTTTGATGAATTTTCAATGCCTTAAAAAAAATTGCATTTCTCAGTCTGGCTGTTGACACTAACATGCTTTTTTTTTTCCCATTATTTCCTCTTTCTTTGACAGGTAATTTGAATGAAAATTAGGTAGCTCTACAATATTGCATTACTGTGTGACAATTTTTTAAAATAATGAAGTGATTTCAGTAAAAAAAATCCGTCATCTGTGAAGTTATGAAAATTTATATGATTGCATTGTAGATGACCAAGAAACATATTTCTTGACACCAGCCTAATAAGCTGCTGAAAGTTTCAGAACAGTGATTTGAACCAGTCCCATAGTCTTCCTCCCACTTCCTGAAAGCTCAACAAGAAAACAAAAAAAATAATAAAAAAAAAAAAACCAGAATAAGTGATTTTTAATAGTTTAAGGTGAGTAGCTTTAACCTGGGCTAAACAATTATTTCCAGTAATACTGATGAAACTCCCTAGGAACATACTGGCTTTCCCTGGCCAGGTTCAAGATGGTTTAAAAGTCTTTATAAGGTATAAATACTGCTCTGCAATATGTATATAACTCTAGAGGGATGCTCATAAAGGTGACGGAAATAGTTTGGACTTTCACTAAAGGTACTGCTGATATTGATAATGTTATCTTAATTATTTCTAAGATTAAAATTTGAGGAGTGTTAAAATGTGCATGTACTCTTTTGCCTCTGCTTTAGTACAAGTTTAGCTACCCTAGATCAACTACCTGGTTTACTTTGCTCCTATATCAATCCTTTCCATCCGCTGCACAGTCATTAAAGAGACGTATTCCCGTTAATTCTAGAGTGACAGCTGAAGAGAGAAGTGAACGTTCTGCATAAAATTTACTTTTATATTTGAAAAAATAATTTTTAAGAACTCCCCAAAACCCAACATAAATGTAGTAAATCATCACTTTTTTCTTCTTCTGACCCAGTGTAGGTCCTTTCTTAGCGTGGTGAACAATTCTGAAAATCTCAAAGTTTCATATTTTTTTAAAATATACTAAGTCCTCCCCTAAACAATGTTAGACAAGTGCAGTAAAATTAACTTGATGGTACTACATGGACAAAATGGATAACACTGGATTATTTTAGTGTTCCACTATGGATTATTTTCTGTCCACTGAAATCAAATTACAGAAAATAGGTGATACTATACCATGAATATATAATTCCCTGAAAATTCCTTCATAATTGATGCTTATATGAGGTTAAATGGACAAACTTGGGCAACAAACCTCATAGCCAGTGCTCATGATATTAAGAAGAAAGACTGGTAAAGAGGACAAACCAGAACACAACTTTGTGCTAAATAATGAACAACTAATAACGCTAATGTTATTTCAGTTGTAAAATACAATTACTAAAAGTATGTGGGGCAGTTGGAACTCCTCTATCTGTAGTGAAAGACACATGACGCTCTCTAAATCTGTTTTAGAAAAAAAAATGATCATATTATTCATCTTCTGACAGAGAACAAAATAAAGAAAAGAGGAAGGGAAAAAAATCCCCAACCATAAAGATTTTAGCACAAAGAAACACACCGATGCAGCATCTAGAGCAAGTACTCAGTTTCCAGCTAATCCAGTTTCATGGTAACTCTTTTCAGAGGTGCCTGCACGGCTCTGTTTTGTGCTCTCACAGATTGCTCTTCACTGGTTTCCACTCAAAGTACAGCAAGGCTGTTCTATACCTCTCACCTGAACATCAGAAGTCAGGACCCAGAGTTTCATTCTCTGAAACCAGAGTTATGTAGAGTGCCAAGTACTTTAACTGAGCAGGTGGTTCAGATTACATTTGCACAAGTCACCATTACAAGTGCAATGTAGTGGACTATACTGATGGGAGAAAGTTTTGAGGGTTTTTATTGAAAAGAGACATTACACTCTATATTTTAGGGCATTTAAATTACAGTGAACATGGTAAAAGCCTAGGTAAAGGACATTTTTTTTCCTGGGACTGGTAACCCATCCATTTAGAAAAAATACCAGTATCCACAAAAGCTTCATTACTGGTGGGCTAGTAATCTGACAGTTAAAATCTAGATGGTCACAAAAATAAAACAGTCATAAGAGAGGTATGATAGTGATTTGAACTGAGTTGTTTTTAGTTCATCTTTAAAGACTTTTAATTTTACACTTTTCCTTAATAATGTCATAATAAAGTAACATTTACAAAGAGTGTCAACACTGAAGATGAGGGTGAACCATCTACTCTCAGCTGTATTACTCCAGCACAGCTGAGGGAAGATTCATTGTCTATGCACAGTGCTGACAATGTGTCAATCACCTGCATTGTTAAAAAATATTCAGTGTCTCATTTTTCCTGTCAAATCTTCCAAAACTCTCTCAAAACTGTTGCGCTACTGGCATTAATAGAAAGCATAACATGTAGTGATATTGGAAGCATGACCACCTGCTCCAGCTGCTCTGGTCCAGGAGGCTCCTGCCTGGATGCTGGAGCACAGCCCAGTGCTCCAGGGACCTGTGGTCTCTGCCCAGGCTGAGGGTTCCAGCTGCTGCTTTCCCCTTTGTGGTTTCAACCAGTAACAAAGATGAGCATGTATGCCAGAGACACACGGATGGACACACACACACATGTGGGTACATCCACACACACAGAGACGACACTGAGACACAGAGGACAGTGACATGGTGGGTCACACAGATGGCCGCAGACAAGGTGCTGCCTTCAACAGCAGCCACAGACACAGAGAGCCAAGTCCTCGCCTCCCCTTGGGCTGGCAGAGGCAGAAGGCCACTAGTGTGGACACGCACATGACAAGCTCACAAGCGCATGCACATTAATGCTTTGATTGCAGTAAACATAGTTTCACAATAAATATTGGGTTTGTGTTGCTTTTTTATGCAATCAGCCTTCACATAAGCATTACCTTGGTCACACTGATTTCCTTATCAACAACTTGATAGAGTCTTCTACTCTTCCTTAGGTTTAAAAACTCTCTGGCATTTTAATATACTCATGAATATAAACATTCTGTCTTGCAATATGATTCAGCAGACCTCTTCTTATCTTTTTTTTGCATACCTCACAAATCTACAAATGCATAATTGTACTTATATATAAGATTACAAGGTTAGGTGCATGAAATAAACAATTTAGATTTAGAAGAAAATGCTCTTATTCATCCCTTCACTAACAGTTGTCTTGACCACTGCACTTTCCTATTCACAATCACACACATCCTATCAATTCAACTCATAACTAGTTTGCTAAAGTTAACTTCATAGTCCAAACAACCTCTAGATTTTTTTCCTTGAAGTTCACAGACATTTCTCAAATTGCATGACTGGACCTTCACTTTACTAGAAAATTCAATAGAGAAAAGTCAATATACACACTTGCAAATAATCTTGTCCTCAAACATGTTGTTTGTGTTTTCACCTACCTCCGCCTCTCCACTTCTGACATCTGTTTTCAGTTGCCTCAAAATCCTATCATCTCAAGCCAGTCATTTGTTGCAATAACTGATCCCTGCTTTATTTCCAGAAACCTATTACTGTTTGTATTCTGATTTTCTTCTAAATTCTTCTTTTTACTAACCACATGAAAACATCTGAAATATATTTTTATATATTTTATCCTGAAATTAGTTGTGCAATTTAACTCTTAATAACCAAAGGAAAAAAGGCAACAGAAGCAAACTTTAGGAGAAAAGAAAGGAAAATGGCAGAGGTGAATTGATTATTTAGGTAATAAAAAAGCTTTATACAGAACCTGTTAAAAATTAGAATAAAAACAAGGAACATTGAGTTAGACTAACAGCATTAAGCAGCAGACATTCAGAAAGAGTTGAGAAGGGCCTTACTGACACAAGGACAACTTGTACTGTAAGAAAAGATGAAGAGAGAGAGAAGGAAAGAAGGATTCAAGAAGATTATGAAACATGAACTCCTAGAAGGCCTGGATAGCTTATTAGAGAGAGACAGGCTGAAAAATTGTTCCCAGACCCACCCAGCTGCAAGTAAACATTAGACAGAAGATTGTCTGTAGTTAGAAAGTACCTATGGAAAAAGTAGTGATTGATGCATCCTTAAACAAGAAAGAAACAAAGTTACAGAGTGAGAACAAAAGTATAGAAAAGAAATCATATTAAATAAGAAGTCATAGCAGTATGATTTGAACCAAGAAGCAGGTTATGATATTTTGCAAATTATCTGTCATAAAATAATGGTAGAATAAGCATGGAATGAATTCTCATCATTCAGCATGTTTCCAAGCCCTTGCACCTTTCTGCCAAAGAAAACTTAATTAGAATTACACCCAGGACTAGTACAGATGGAATTCCATTTGACATGTACTTTCACTTTTTGGAAAGTGACCCAGTAACAACTGCTTTCTATGTAAGATTTTTCTAAACATCTGCTAAAAGTTCTTCCAAAAATTAAACTTATTATCTTGATAACAGAAGCCATCATATAATAAAGGCACTACAAAGTCAATTGCAAACGTTTAAATCCAAAACATTCATGTGTCCTTTGCTAATGACAACCAATGTGATGCTGAAAATGAAATTATTGTCTCCTAGATGAATTGAAAAATTGGAAGAGGTCTCATTCTCGGTCATTTGGAGGATGAAAATAATATTATTTATTATACTAAAAAAAACCCCAAAAAACGTGGAACGTGAAATATCCTTATTTGCATTTCAATAGCTTGCCAATGAAGAACTGACTGTCTGTCAATAAAATTGCAAGTAACTCAAACTGGGTTAATTCTAAATGTGCTTAGCACCCATGGATTTCATTTACTTTACTGGACATTTCAGGTGATCAGTGCAAAAAAAATTGGACCAAAAACTGATAAATACATTTTGCAGTCAGAACTACAATAGTTGTGGGTTTTTTTTTAAAGAAAAGCAGAAAAATATATTTCTTGTGTAAGAACTTCATCCCTACAGTTAAAGTAAAATGTCTTTAACAACCTTTACTCCTTGCCCCCCTATTTGTAATTAAGTTGATATTACATATGCCTAGCCCCATTTTGGAGATTCAAACACATTTAATACATTTTTGGCCAAATGTAATATGAGAGCTCTTCAGCTGTAAGAAAGTGCTTATCTGAATGAAGAACAATACCTTAATAAAAAGTAACTCTGTGTTTCTCATTTCATAAGATTTGATGTATACTGAGATCTTGTCAGGACCTCAAAGATTCCACAGCTTTTTTTCCTGCTTTTCTCTTTTTTTTTTTTTCTTTTTTTTTTTTTTTTTTTTTTTTTTTTTCCCCTGCACAAGTCATGCTAGGCTCTGTCCTCCCTCCAGACACACATAGGATACACTCACTCATCATGTAGTTCCAAAATTCTTTTGCAAATCTTTCCTATATATTCTATTCTACAACTCAAGAATATTACCACCCAACCTCACATTTGTACTTGTCTGGGGGGTGTTATTTTTGTCACTTTGGTGGAGATAAACCCTGCTGCTGGTCACATATTCACCTTTACATTTTAGGGAAGATGAGTAAAGGAACAGTGTTCGATCACAAAGAAAAAATATTTTGGTTTATGTAGATTTTAGAATTTGTAAGTTTCTCACAGAATTTAAATAAGCAAATAATTAAATTTCAGCTTTTACATATCCAGTGTTTCCATATTTGGCAGTCTCAGGGTTTTCAGTTTATCTTCCTGTTTTGCTAAATTTCCTTTCTGTACGCTGACACGCAGTAGGTTTACACATCAGTGATATTATACAAAATACTCCAGCAGATGAGAGCCTGGGACTGAGGAATAGGTATCAGTGGAGCTACCTAACTCTGTTGAATCCATAAAGAGCTGGATTGATCTACACCAACGTTATCCCTACAGTACTGTTTTTCTTTGTAGAGCTGTTATTCTGAGCAGTATTCTTCATCTTTTACAAAGTAAGCAACTTTTTTCCCTATTTTACAGCTTTATTTTAAGCAATGTGTGCAACTATAACTATCATGAAAAATTCTAGTATGTTATAATGATTACTATGCATTAATATTCATAGACAATTTCTCCTCAGATTATCAGCTTGGAAGGAAACGTTCTTGTTAAATGTTCTTTAGTGACCAGACAAAAAGTAAATAACATAATAAATGAAATGTGAAACTAAATATGTGAAATATATATATATGTATTTCCACAAGTCATTCATATATATACTTTATATAAATATATGTGTATATAAAATATGCATATATAAAAATATGTCTGCATAACAATGTTTCAACCGGAATTTCAGTGTGTTGAAGATGTTTAATTTGAGCTCCATTTCATATGGTTTGCATTTTCCTTAGCAGGCTTAATACAGACTGGATGAAAGACATATTTCACATATGGATAATCATTATTTGGAAAATCTGCAACTTCATAAAATCACAAGTCCAGAAAGTAAATTCTCAGGTAATTTTGTCCCTTTTCAATACCTCAGGTACAGACAAATTCAAAGTTGAAGCACTGTAGATGAGGAAGAAAGGGAAGTAAGAAGCCGAAGGTGAAGACAGAGGAAAGGGATGCTTTAAGACAGAGAGAGAAAGCTAATGGGAATCACAGATAAAGAAGCATTTGTACAGAAAAAGCCCAAATTACACTTTTTGTTTTATTATTTACTCATCTGCGTGTCTTAGTTAGATGCCAATATCTTTAGAAATAATTCACGTGCCTTCATATGTGTGAATACAATATTACTTAGGATGAGTCTGAATTGCTTTCTCTGTACCTACTATAAAATTCAGGACTCCAAACCATGGAACCATTTACAGTATGGTTAAATTTGATCTTTAGTGTTTTCTCAGGAGACAAGTCTATGAATATGTATATATTTTTCCAAATAACAACCTAAGTGCCTGAGGACAAGAGCTATGTTTGTATACTTTACTGTAAATATCCCTTCAATGCTTTAATAATGATAACAACAACAATAGTTAATGCCATTGGAAAACAGAAAAATAGCATCTTCTTTTTTGCTGTCTGTCATCCTATTTTTTTCTATAAACACTTTTTCTAAAATTTAAAATGCACTATGAGCATAAATTCTGCCATTCACAGTATATCCACCTTTAGAATTGTATGTCAGCATAAGAGAAGAGAAAACTATAGAGGAAAAGCAAAACAACAAACAACTCTTCTATTAAAAACACAACTTCACAGGGGGAAAGTTCTCAACAGAAAGAAGATATAAAAATACACCAATATTCCATGAAGAAAATACAATTACTCTTGAAATTATCTACACATTTTATTTTTGCTCATTAGGGTGACTTATTCCCTGACCTGTGACTTTGTTTCGTTGTGAAATTAACAAAGAATGCAAAATTCTTTTAAAATCATGTAAATAAAATGTCTAAGCCCCAAGGTACTACGTTATTCATTTTCTATTTGGAACTTTTCAGGACTGTTTCTTTCAAAACTGCTTGAAATAAACAAAAAAGTACTATTTTCTTTTGAAAAATAGTAAGAGAAATACAGTAGTACATAGTACATATCATCTCATTGTGCTGAATAATCAGCCAGATCTAACTTTCAAAAAAACTTAGAATTGTATGAAAGCTTGGTATTATTTTTTTTTTTTTTTACTTCTCCCCTCTGTGGTAATTTGCTTAAGATTTTTTTTTTCAAAAGTCTTTGTAATAAAAAATATCAATCTCTGTTTAAATTGTACTACTACTTTTTTTTACTAGTAGTGCTCTCCAGTTGATTCATGCATGTTCTGTTCATCAACAGGGGTCACGAACACAAATGCAAAGCATGAAACATATTCCTGATACTTGGGAAAAATTTTAGGATGTGTGAGCAAAGCAAATAAGAACAACATAACACCCCACATTTTGTAGATTTTCATATTTTGTGGCTGAATCAGAGTCTACATTACACTGTCAAAGCATACCTGTTTAGTCATGTGAGTTAGTTGTCATGTGTATGTCATGTCAGACTGCCTACATACTATCTTTATTTTATGACTGCCAGTTTGAACTTCCCATATAGTTTGATTTAGTTGTTTCAAATGGCTTAAAGAGTAGTGAGGACACTCAAAAGTCAAGTAGAGCCTACTCACACATTTTTTCTCTTGTTCATTCTTTATATTAGTGTTGTGAGAGAGCTGCTTCACAATAAGAATTAAGACAATAATATCTTCTCTATACAAATAAGAAAACTTTGCCTTTGTAATGCAGCATCTGTTGGGCAGCATGTAAAACAGATATTTTCAGTAACAGACCAATTTATTAGTAATCAGCATTCTGTATTTACCCAGAATTTCTTGTAGTCTGTTCCAAGACACTAAACCTGCCAATTGCATCAAACATCTGACCTACTATGCAAGTGTTATGTATACATAGCTATGTGTGCAATATTACCGCATGAGTGTGGAGTAAGTCCATTTAATTATTTATGTCTATTGCACAGTTGCTCATTAACAACTGCACATGAGTGCAATCAGTTCAGTTCTTCCCAACATATGACTTATGCGTAGTCAGTGGCCACATCAGGATTCCGAAACCTACAGCTTCATGCCTGGAAATACTGGCCAACTGCAGAAAAAAAACCACATTAAATACCTTGGAGACAATATATCCAAGGAAGCCAACAGCAAGAAACAGAAAATTTCCCAAAATAAGAATGAAGAAGAAACAGACCATATTCTGTTATCAAAACTTTATCTGGGTTTACCAAGTGTTCATGTTCTGCTAACACTTGTATGCCTGTGTATTTCTCTATCTATAAGCACTGGCTTTCAAAACGTTACTGGTATCTCATACAGTACACTGTAAAATAGAAGAAAATATGTGATACCCCTCAGAGACTGAAATGGAACCAAAAGAAATGTTTAGTTGTCATACTACTTCTTAAAGGACCCTTGCTCTTGTCATCCCACTGAAAATCGTCTCTATATGTATGGCAGATGAAGAATACTGCTCAGAATAACAGCCCTACAAAAATATACTCTATACTCACACAAATGCTCATTAACCATTGCAGAAATGCTCTGATATATCCTCTGCAACCACTTCTGCTTCCCTGACACATCTGAAATACAGGAAAGAACACAGAATGTTCTGTATTTTGAGTCAAACATTTTTAAATTCAGTTTATTCAGCTGGCATGACAGCTGGACAACCTAGACAAATGCTAAGGGTCAAAGAGCAATCTCTGTACATGAATCTTTCCTCCAATTATATTTATTTTACATTCAAACAGAAGATTGGATACTACAACACTGAAATGAAAAGTCTATAGTTCATCTCATCTGCAATCAATTACCACAGCCTTTTTTAGTGTGAGGACAAGAAACCACGATTTCCCTGTTAGGAAGGAATCCTGCTCTAGAAATGAGCAGACTCAGCATTATAGAATTTAAAACAGAAACGGGCCACAAAATTTGAAGTAAATTAAGCAAAATGTGGAAATGAAGAATTCAATATTTTAAGCATTCAAATAAATCAATGTGTGCCTGTGTCTGACACTAGTGATAAGTTTAGTCCTGAACTATGAAATTTGTTGCCTCTGGATAATAATTTAAAATCACAGTGCTTTTTAGCTTGACACAAAGTAGGGTGCCTTACTTCCAAACTAAGTGGTTCAGCATATGAGATCAAAGTAAACTATCCACTTTTATAAAATGATCTAGGCTGTTGAAATCTTTAGTTTTCCCTAGGTTCAATTTTTTTTAGAATATAACAAAGTTTTACAGTGAGTTTTAACAATTTAGCTCAATATCTGAAGTTTATTCTACACATTTATGAATGCAGTCTTTGAAAAATGTGAGAAGAAATGAAATATAATTTATTGACAAAAAAAAAAAAAAACAAAAACCAGTGACTGACTTTTTGACCTTGGCATTTTTTTTACAGTAGATGCTACAATGCATAGACAGTAGGCCTTTTTTTTTTTTCTTTAAAATTCAGGCGTTTTCCATTTTCATGACAAATGACTCAGAAATTGTATATTGCATTCCTAAGATCTGATAAATATTTAAGAGAGTATTTCACTTATTTGACTGGTGTAGTCATGTGGATGGATAAACCATGGTCAAATAATGTACAGAATTTCAAAAAGTTATATTTGTTTTTATTTTTTGCTGTGATACAATATTTTACCTTGAATAATTGTAGTTCTGAGAACCAGCTCATGGCTTATATGAATGAGAAAATAACCACAAATATAAATACTTTATTTACTCAAATGACATATCTACTCTATCACCTCAGTTGTGTTTACGAAATCAGTTTCATTATGTACTTGAGAAAGACCACAGCTCATTCTCCACAGATAAGTTCAGAAAGAAACAAAGAAAGAAGTTAATATTTCAAGTTACTATATCAATGTCAGGTGTTATGAACCAAGAGAAAGCAGAAATCAATACCTATAATGTTAAATTATATATATTTAGTAGTAGCTCTGTAATGTTATAGTACATGATATCTGGGATGAAATAGTTTTTCCCATGAATCTTAACAGTGCTGTATAAGCAGCTATGATGCTTCCAAAATAAATAGGAATTTCTAGCAGAAGGTGTTCTGAAACTTGTGAATGCAATGCAGGGGAAAAAGGAAAAGAGAGAGGAAAGGAAAAAAAAAAGAGGAAAAACATCAGAATATATTAAATCTATAGGAAATCATTTTTTGAAAGATCCTGAAGAAACAGGTAAGATAATATTTTTTAGTTCCTTTTTTGGGTTAAAAATAATACACCAAAATAAGGAAACAGAAGTCCAAACTTCATTTCCCTTTACCAAGTTTTCAATTAGTATTCCTGAATCATAAGTAAACTTTACTGACAGAAATGAAATCCTTCCTTCCTTTATAGCTTTCTCAATTGCAGATACTGCATTCAGCAAAATCATCTGGCTGAAACTGATCCACAGGTGTTGCAGAAACTCACAGGAGTTTAGACAAGATGATAAACTTAAAAATGATTTATTTGTAACAAACTGATAAGAATTTTATATCTACTTTAACTGAAATTGCTTTAAGACTCCAACAACATTAACAATCAACAGATTGAAAATATCCCTGAGGAATAATCACTGCATGCTGCCTTAAGAATTCTGAAGTTCTAGGGCCAATGACCCAAAATGCACATTCACTCACCTAAAAAGGAGGGCTCTCACCCTCCAGGAGTTTCCTTAGGTGGTGTCCCAGCCTAAGGGGAGAGCTCTCAACTGCAGACCCACTGCTCCAAGGAGGACAGACTTGAGATTACTCTCCAGCGGGGCTCCAATTCAAGCTCCTAGCTGAATGTGATCTGTGGTCAAATATGGCCACGTTGACCCTCATTGGCCAGGGACCCCATCTTCGGACACTTGTATACCTGACAGCAGTCACAGTAGAGGTGCGGAAAGAAACAAAGGAAAGCAGTAGCTACTTTGTTTCAAGAGTCCTAAAGCCCCCAGTCTGTAAGGGTGGGTGCAGCTGTCACAAAAGGAAGTCTGTTAAACTTGTATGAAATCTTTGGGAAAGAAGTTTAACTAAAGTTACCAGTTTTTTTGTAAGGTTTATTCTCTGTGACCACAGACTGTATCAAGATACAAACTATGGACATCTACATCCGTTCCTACTCTTCAACAGATTCTCCCAACCAGTACTAGGTGAATTTATGGCTTCTTGTAGTTTTTTGATCTTCTGGGTGCCAGGAGACCTGCATGGTTAAACAGGGCAAACTCAAATGCAAGAGGAGAGCCTACAGGTCACGGAAGGAGAGGCTGGCCACTTGGGAGGAACTTAAGAATGTTGTCAGAGGGTGTAGGGAGGCAACTAGGAAAGCTAAGACCTCCTTAGAATTAAACCTTGCTAGGGGAGTCAAAGACAATAGAAAGGGCTTCTTCAAATACATTGCAGATAAGGCTAACACCAGAGGCAATGTAGGCCCACTGATCAATGAGGTGGGTGCTCTGGTGACAGATGATACAGAGAAGGCAGAGTTACTGAATGCCTTCTTTGTCTCTGTCTATTCTGCTGGAGACTGTCCTGAGGAGCCCCGTACCTCTGAAGCCTGAGAGGAAGTCAGGATAAAGGAGTTTGCCTTGGTAGATGAAGACTGGGTTAAGGACCGGTTAAGTAATCTAGACATCCATAAATCCATGAGTCCTGATAGGTTGCACCCGCAGGTGCTCAGGGAGATGGCAGAAGTCATTGCTAGACCACCCTCCATCATCTTTGGTAAGTCGTGGGGAACATGGGAGGCACCTGAGGACTGGAGAAAAGCGAATATCACTCCAGTCTTCAAAAAGGGCAAGAAGGAGGACCCAGGTAACTATAGACCGGTCAGCCTCAC
>NW_010126105.1:0-360 GCF_000699245.1 Pterocles gutturalis | reverse complement strand
CTTCTTGAGGTATGTATATGCACACACTTCTATACACATGAAAGCTGTGTGTGTGACTATACTTATGCACACACACCTTATCTTTCTTTCTCTTTCCATCCTTCCATCCATTCATCCATCCACCCAGCAATTTAATCAACCAGTTGAAGAGCATTTTCTTACAGTATGGGAAAAGCAATAGACTTCGCACCATTTTCAGCTTTTACTTTTTCTTGTCAGTGATCGGGTAGTGAGATGGATTATGAACTGGCTGGAGAAAAGAAGCCAGAGAGTTGTGGTGAATGGGATGGAGTCTAGTTGGAGGCCTGTAGTCCGCCAGGGTTCAGTATTTGGACCAATGCTATTCAATATATTCATCAA
>NW_010126104.1:0-238 GCF_000699245.1 Pterocles gutturalis | reverse complement strand
ATATATTTGAAAAGAGAGAACAAATATCTATATATCTATAGCTTGAGCTATAGCCACCTGATTTTGTTATAATTTTACTAAATCTGTATATCTCTAGACTTGCTGAGATGCTGGCGAGGCGGTACCCGCACCCCTCCCCGCGGGACGCCCGTGGCTCATGGGAGTTTTTAAGCGACTGAATGAATGTTAAAATTGTCCTTTTTTTAAAAAAAAAAAAAAAATCCCAACAGCTCCTTTC
>NW_010126103.1:352-12090 GCF_000699245.1 Pterocles gutturalis | reverse complement strand
AGCACAGAGCCTGCGCCTCCATGCTCAGTGATTCAGCTACTTGCAGGGAGCTTGAATTTTCTTGCTGAAAACCCGACTTCTCGCTGCCTCGTGGTGGTGGCAGCGCCATAAAATACCCACGGCTGAAGATGCTTTTCGGGGGAGTTCGCAGCCGCTTTGTCTGCGGCCACCTGGCACCGAGCAGGCAGCTGCCGGATACGTGCCGGAGGAGGGGAGCAGAGGACCGGGATGTATGGCAGAATGGCAGAATTAATAATTCATCTTCCAAACTTCAGCGTGCCAAGGCACACCCCTCCTTTGCTGCATCTCATTGCTGGGATTTGAGAGACATTGCTAGTTTCATTAAAAAAAAAATAATTTGATGGCATCTCTGTATCTCAGTAGCATCCCCTGACAGGTTGAGCAGCTCGGGGATGAGGAGAGGGCAAAGAGAGCATTGGTCCAGCAAAACTTCACCTGGCAGCTAGAAGGTTAACACACGCTGTAGTCCTCTGTCGCAAAGGGCTCTTGCACAGAACGCCTGTGATGCAACTTATCCCCAAATGTCTGCTCCTTTCCCCGGGAGCTGAAGGAGAAAACTCGAGATGAAGCAGATTTTGCTGTGAGCTGTCATCTCCCTTGGCCCAGTTCTGAACTGAAGATGCTCATCCTCCATTTGCTGGTGGATGACAAATCAGCTGCCGATGCCAAGATCTTGACAAGTTACGAACAACAGCCCTCGAGCCAAAAAAGTGTTAAAATAATGAAAAGAAAAAAAAAGGCAAGAATATTTTTTTGCAGAGCTGCTCATCCAAAAAAAACACCCTCTGAGCTGCACGCCACAGGTGAGAGCTGCAGCATTCTGAGCATCTCAGTGACCAGAGGGAATGCAACCGGCTCCTGGGCAGATTCCACCCAGATTTTTGCCGGGCAAAGCGGCAGCGGCAGCCCAGGGAAGGAAAAGCGTTTGAGCTGTGGCCGGAGATGCTGGTCCTGCGGCTGTTCCCAAAAGGCAGAGAGCGGCGGGTTTCCAGAAAGCCCCTTGCTGCTCGCTGAGAGTTTCCTGGGTTTCTCAAAGCGCCTTCTATCTCAGGGAGAATAAGGCTGGTTTGTTCAGCAGCATCCCGCTCGCACAAACCGCCAGCGAGCCAGAGAGATCCTTCTGTTAATGAGCTGAGCACAAAACAGGAGAAAAAAAAAATATGTCATTGAAGATGTTCCTTTTGGTGATAGTCATTAAAAACAACACATGATTCCTGGGGCAGTGGGGACCTTTTCCATCCGAAACAGAGCCGGGATCTGTGCTGCTGCTCCCACCATGGGAGCCACGCACGGAGCAGCCCAAGGATGACAGAGGAGGATCACATGTAGTTTCATCTGCACCTTTGTTTGTTTTTTTTTTACCCCTTTCTCCCTTCAGCATTAGAGTATCGGGGTGTTTTTGCATGGATTTAGTTTGTATCCAAAGCAGAGATGGAGCTGAAAGGTGGTGACAGGTCTGTCAGCAGCATCTGTGGGATGGGATGAAGGGGCTGGTCCTCAGCTCCATGACCAGCATCGGGGGCCACCGAGGGCTCCTCATTTCTGAGAAATCCAGCAGAATGCAAAACCCACATCAACTAAAACCCACTGGACAATTTACTGTGTTGGCAAGGCTGCGCACCTGTAAAGAAATATTTTTAGATAAAAAAAGATTAAGGACCCCATTTGTTTTTAACGAGGCAGGAGCAGGAGAGGCTTTTTCTGCTCACCCCAAGGCAGTTGCAGTTCTGGCATCCTCCTAAGCAGGCGTTTTGAGGAAGGTTGGTATCACGGAGCCCAGCCTTTGGAGGAGTTGGTGATTTAGAGGCAATTTAGTCAAGTGCTGTTCCTAGAGCTGAAACATTTTTGCAGTAGAAGGGGAGGGGGAAAAAAAAAGAAGTACCATGGCATTTGCTAATAAAACTCTCCAGGAATATTTTTAGCAGTGATTTTATGTTGCACTTTGCTGCGAAGCGTTGGTTTGCTGTTAGCTGTGCAGAGCTGCCTTCGGCTGCGTTAGCAGAGGAGGAGAGCTGCAGATGGACCGGAGGAGAGGTGCGAGCAACGTGTCTTCCCGCTGGGGCACAAGTCACCGATTTGTCCCCAACCCTGGGAGCAATACAGCTCTGCCCCAGCCCCAGCCATCCAGCTCCCTGCTCCCTTTGGCTGCAGGGCCTGACCCTTTCCCTGCAGTTGCAGCTCAGCCTCCATCCGTTCTTGGCCGATAGCAAAAAATTCCTCTGTGCCAGTCGGGCTCAGGGCTGAGACCTCTCAACTCATTTCACATGTGCTGCAGGAGCAGTGGGTCCATAGCTCTGGCTTCCAGCCTCCCCCAGCCGATAGTCTGCAGAGGGAGGACCAGAAACCACCCCATGTCATGGGGTTTTTCCATCCCAGAGGCATTTTGCCACCCGATATTTTGCCAGGAGATGTGCTAACCCTTCTCGATGAGGCTGGGATGCTTTCCCTGGCCCCAGACCATCAGCAGACTCCTGGATGCAGAGGTCTCGAGGAAGGGGCAGGTGGTGGCATGGCTTCTCCCACGCCCATCAGCCTCAGTGCTATCCTGAGATGAAGATCTGCCCTCTGGTTTATTTTAAGCAAGGGGAATGCTTGAGATCCAGCTGGTTTTAATCTATTAAATTAAACTTTGGGCAATAGATCTGGAGTGATGATCAGCTTCACACAAAGCGGTGACATTTGTTGTAGTGTTCCTGGTCCTTTGGGCTAGCAACAGATGAAGAAGTGGTCACAGACGCATTTTGGAAATCAGAGCAACGCATCCTCACGGTGTGGATCACCCTCCATTTTGTGTGAAGTACATCAGCAGATCTGGTCCAGCTCTAACAAGCAGGTTTCTCCGCATTGCAAAGAGCCGCCTGCACAGTTTTTCCTGGTTGATTTTTTTTTTTTTTCCCCTGAGACACCAGAGCTTCAGCCCCTATAGCCTACAGGCTCTGCTCTCCCTCCCGAGGCTGCTTATGGCCCCCATCAGCCACACACCTGGGGCTGAGAACCCCCTGAGCCATTCGGTGGCAGCTGGTGGCCCCGTCTGTCCCCTGCAGCTTTGTCCTGTTGCTCCATGAACCCTCCCGCACCCATTTCCAGCAGAACTCCACAAATCAACACCTCCAAAACCTGCTGCTCTTGCACCTAGTGCTTGTTTTGATCTGTGCACCCTGGGGATCCTCCGCAGCCCTCTCCGGCACACCATCTGTCCTGGCAAACGCCGTGGGACCAGCTCCTCCAGGCACCTCCCAGCCCAGCCCAGTGGCACCTCCGCCTCGGCTTGCCTTTTTTTGCTCCTCTCGCTATTTCAGGATGCTTCGTGTCTCCTTCTCCCTCCTGCCCCACAGCCCATCCCCATCTCACCAAAACACGGGTGTCTGTCCTGAGCAGGCATTGCCAGATTCTTCTTCCTTTAACATTCATTTGTAAACTTTTTTTTTGTCTTTTGTTCGAGGATGATAGATTTTCAATCTCCCACTTTGGGTTTGGTTTTTGGTGGTTTTTTTTTCCACTTCTCTGGCTCCTGGCATCCAACCAAAGCATTTGCTCCCTTGCAAAAGCCTCCGGTTCCTGGCAGCATCTGGTCCTCGGGGCTCAGCAGCACCCTGGGGGACCCAATTCGGGTAAAAGCTTTGATTGCAAGGGCTGAGAAAACAGGCTGCCCAAAAAGCTGGGGCCAGAACCGCGCTTAGCTGCAGAGGCTGACCCAAACTCCTAGTCTAGGGGTTTGGGGTGGCTGTGCTCCCTGCACACTTCCCCAGATCCAAGCTCAGGGGTTTTCTTGGCTGTCCATCACACGGTGAATGAGTTTTCCCTTGTACTCAGCTGCGGCTTCATGCACCATCCAGCCAGGTGGGTACCGCGCTTCAAAACCATCACGCAAGGTATTGACAATGCCTCGATGGCTGATTTTTATTTTTTTTTTTGCAAGCCAGAGGTGCATGACACAGACATCCTCCCCAGCCCAGCCCATCTCTGCCATGGCTCCGCTCCCAATCCAGGTTTCTCCTGCACCCAGCCGTGGAAAGCAAACCCCCAAATTCCCCTTCTGTCCCCTCTTGGTGCAGTGAAGGAGGGTGACAGCAGGAGGACGTCCCTCTCCTCTCTTGTGCAATATGAAGCAGGGCTCTGGGACTGAGGCTGCAGGTATCAGGCACTTACCAAACCAAATATCTGTCTTGGGGATTAACTACCACCGGAGAAACATGTTCTCACCCAGCCTGTCCCTCCTTGCGGGGCCGTCCAGAGCACACACGAGCCTCAGGCCACTTCGGACCCTGTTGCGGGAATCCAGCTTGGCTTTGCAAGTCACAGCTTAATCCCCTGCCCCATGGGAGAGGGCGAGAGGGTTTGGGGGTACAGTGGGTGAGGAGACACTTCTGTACGTGGAAAACTATTGCAAAGAATATAGGGAGCAATGGCTGGACACAAAACTCCCATTTTTTAGACCCTCTTACAAAACAAGAGCTGCTTTTCTGCCTCTGATGGACCCCAAGGACTTAAGCTGCTGGATGTGATGGCTGCTGAGATGAAGGATAACATCTGGAAGGAGCCAGATGTGGGGGTCCCCTGGGAGCCAGCATCTGCAAATCTCTGCCAGGCTGCAGGGACCGGTGGCTGGCAGTCCTGGGCTGGGGCAGCGCTTATTCCCCAGTCCCCCCACGCTCTTTTCCTGCGTGGTCTGGGAAAACTGGGGCTGCTCTTCAGCAGCTCCAGGGTTTGGGATGCTGCAGTCCATTTGCTGGTTGTTCCCTGGGAGAAATCAGCTTCTTAGGGCAGAAGATAAATCTAATTCCTGGTCTCATCGCCTCCCCTGTCTGGGCATCTCAGCTGAGTGATGGATGCGGTTCCCTTCCGAGCTCTCTTGCTTGGTTTGGAAAACAGGTGGGAGGCTGCAGGTCTGCAAGCTGATGCCCAGCTTGGGGAGGATACAGCAGACAGGGTGGATTTGTGGCTGTGGGGGACACCGAGGCTCATCGCAGGCTGGATGAAGGCTGTGAGCCAGCCCGTGGTCCCATGCACTTGCTGTTGTGAGCTCCCCCCAATAGAAAGAGTGACAGTGAAGAACTAGGCTGAGCCACCCAACACATCTCCCAGAGCATTCCCCAGTACAGCATGATATCGAGTTATCGACTCTCTCAGTAGTCAGGGAGAGAAGATGAGCGCTGGGAGAGCCCCCGCAGTGTGCCTGTCCCATGGTGGTGGCTCCTGGAAAACCCCCAACTGGTCCCTCTCCTGCTGCCTTCCACCTCCAGGAAACTCCTGCTGGGTTTGTGGCTCCCATTTTCCTCCTCCTGCAGCCCAACACCGGCGTTATCCCACTGAGGGCTCCTTGCTTCCACCCAGGAGGCAACAAAACCTCGTGGATTTTAGCCCATGGAATCGGGCTGATGTTCCCAGACCCAGCGGAAGGGATGCTCACCCTACAAACACACTTTGTGGATGCACAGAGAAACAGGAGGGCTCAGCTCATGATGAGAAGGTTTGGCTGGTTGAGGTCGTGCCTTGGAGTCATGCACCCATGGAGCAGCCTAAAGAGGGACCATCACACGAGAAATAAGAGATGCAAACCTTGCAGAGGGTGGCTGGAAGAGCCTGCAGAACACCTAAACCTGAGCGGGGCTTTGCAGACGAAGCATCACCAGGGCTTGTTATCCCAAAGCAGCCAAAAGGTGGGATCAGAGGGGCCACGCTGAGCCAGGCAGGACCATGGCTGGGGTCTCCTCGTGGCCTTGGAGACATCGGCTATGTCTCCTGACACACTCCCGGCTAGAGAGGAAAGAGGGACCCAAACCCCCAAGGGCTGGCACATCTCCTGAGCCACTGGCAGAGAGGAGGGCAGGAGAGAGAAGAGCTCATCCCCACCTACAGGCATCCATCCCAGCGAGGACAGACACATGGATCCCCAGGGAGGACTTCAGGAATTCCTTTGTGGGACACATCCCCAGACACATCCAGAATCAAGTGACCAGGAGGCAGGAGCCAAAGGGGACAGGGACAAAGACAAGGCTGTGACACAGGTCCAACACCCACCCTGGAGGTTGTGCCCAAGGCAGGACTAGCACCCACCCCAGGAACCTACCTGGAGCAGGAGCTGCAGGAGGGACATCCAGCAAGGCATGGTCAGGAGCATCCCTCAGGGCAGGACTAACCTCCCCAAGCTGAGCTTAAATAACCTCCTGGGCTATGGGTGGGGTGTGAGTCCTAGGTGAGGCTGCTCAGGGCCATCAAGAGCTGGTGTTGCCCATGGGAAGATGGTGGTTTGGCCCCACAGCTGCCCAGATGTGGCTTTACTGGTCGCATGGCAATGCCCAACTGGGCTGTACTGGGGTACAGTGGTCCCTGCCGAGCCTGGTGTCATGTGGAACTCATCCCCACCCAAAGCGGTTCGATCCCCAGAGTCAGGACAGCCCTTGGGATAGTTGTTTGTAGGGCAGAAGTTGGGTTTTCAACCCCAGTATTGGAGGTTTGGTGCCGCTGGAGCACGAGGGATGCTGGTGCTTGTTGCGGGAGGGGGTGGCAGGGGTTTCTGGTCCCTGTGTGCCATTAACGGGGGAGGTTAAAAAGCAGCTTATCCCATTGCTGGGCCAAAGCTGCCTGTCCTGCCTACCCCAACCTAAAAATGTGTGTGTGCCTGTCTCCTCCTTGGTTTCTTCTGCAGCAAGCTCTGAGTCTTGTCAGGGCATTTGGAGGCGGGGGGAGATTTAAAGGCATCTTTCCTCTCCAGTGATGCTCTCCTATGGCATGGTCTCAAACACTGTTATCAGACCACATACCCACCTTCTCCCTGTCTTTTCAGACCTCAAATCCTTTTTTTCTTCATTCCCCTGTGGGGTCCCTGCGGGGTATGAGGTGCGGGTGGCCCCGATTGCTCCCAGGCCCCCTGCGCAGGGACAAAAAGCCCCGGGTGCCGGTGGCCGTGTCCCAGGCGGGTGCTGAGAATGGTTCTTTGTTCCCTGGTCCTAATTGCCAGGCCCAAGCAGCTCGTTAACCGCTCAGCCCCGCGTCCTTCCGTCCCTGCAGCCGCCGCTGAGCCAGCTCAGCCTCCCAGTGCGGATTTTGGGGGGGGGCACACATAAAACCAGCTCAGTGCAAGCTTGGGGTGAAGCTGCCAGCATTGCTCGTCTCTTTACACAGCCTGGGGAGGGTCCAAGGGGGTGCCCAGGAAGGGGGGTTTGGACGTGCTCCATCAGCAGGTGCCCAGAGCCTCCTCTGCAAACTCCATCACAGTTTTCTCAGCCCCAAAATAACCAGCTCTTGGTTGTTTTGGGAGCTGGGGACGGTAGCAGCCCCACCGTCCATGTGCGGTGGCTTTGGGACACGCTGGAGGACACAGGGTTTGCTCTGAGCCCCAAGCAGCCAGCGACCCTAAGCAGGGTCCAGGGCTGGGGTCCTTCCCCCTGCGCCCTGATTGCCCCGGGGCAGAGCTGGGAGCACAATCAGCCCTTTTGGGAAGCTCGACAGAAATGATTTAGAAACAATTTTGGGGCTCTTCCGTGGAGGGAGTTTGCATTTGCATTTGAAAACTCCGGAGGAGCTGGGAGGGGGACGGGAGCACTGGCTGGGTGCTGTCAATGGGAAACTGTTCTGTCCAACGCTGCCGGGGCCAAAAAATGTGAACTGCACAGATTTCTGGCTCCAATCATGGTCAGAATTGCTGGCTCCGTTGTCGGTGCCTGGTTGCTCTGCTCCCAGCTATTAACAGCTCTGCTCAGAGCTGGTTTTCCCTGGCTGCCAGAGCAGGGTTTTGTGAAAGACGGGGCGGAGGAGGGGGCCCAGGGTGTGAAATGGGGGGGATCCAGCTCGCTGCCTTTGGGACCTGGGAAGGCTGTTCACGGTCTCCTGTTCTTATGAGCCCAGGATCCAATTTGTGGTGTTTTCAATGCTAAAACCATCAGTTTGCTTTTGCATCATGAGTGGAGCTGAGGCCCAACACACTCATGTCACATAAGACCCCCTTGTGCAAGCCTACGGGGTCACCGCCTGCTTTGGGGTCCCAGGAGACTCCACTGTGGTTAATAAATGCTCCTTTTTTTTTTTTTATTTTTTCCCCTCCTTTCTCAGCCTGTTTTACACCACTCACCCTTCACACCAGGGAGGTAACCTGCCCCAGCACCCCCCCAACTTACCCCACCCCACGGTGCTCATCCGTCATCCTTCCTCCCCAGCTCCCACAGGTGCTCTTGCTGGAGATGCTGCTGCTGGGTGCAGGCATCTCCCTACGTCTCCTTGATCCTCATAGAAAATGAACCATCCCCGGTTCAGGTGGGGACGGTGATGGAGTGGGGACCACACAGGGATGCTGCGGGGGCCACACAGGGATGATGCGGAGAGCAGGGACAAGCTGGCCACGGCAGCTTGCCTCGCTGTAGTGCGTGCACAAAAAAAAAACAAACCCCGGAGAGCTTTGCACCCAGCTGGAAATAATGGCATTACAAGCGCTTGCTCACTTCTGGCCGCTGTTTGGGTTGGGTGAGGATTTTCGGGGCCGGCTAAAGGGCTGTGGCACATTGGGGTTTGCTTCTGGGTTGGGCGCAGCTCTGGGAAGGTGAGTGGGAAGGGAGTGGGAAAGGAATGGGAAAGGAATGGGAAAGGGTCCCCGGGCATGGGGGCTTGTCAGCGGAGCACAAGGATGGGGACAGGGCACTGGCATGGTCCTCACCTGTGTCCTGGTGTCGTGCCCAGGTACTCACCAGCATCCGGAGGTTTGTACCTACAGAGCATCCCCTGCGTGGAAAAGTCCTGCTGCCGCTGTGTGGGCTGCATCCTCCGGATCCCAGGGCGGGAAGGATGGGGATCCTGGGCAGAGAGCGGAGGGAATGGGGAGAAAAACCAGGCAAATGGTCAAAGCTGTGCATTTTTCTTTATTTTCTTTCTGCTTTGTCCAGGAGAGGTGTGAGGGCTCGCCGGCAGCATGCCGCTGGTGAAGAGGAATATTGAGCCCCGGCATCTATGCCGGGGGGCTCTTCCCGAGGGGGTGACGAGTGAGCTGGAGTGTGTCACCAACAGCACGCTGGCTGCCATCATCAAGCAGCTGGGCAGCCTCAGTAAGTCACGGCACAGCCACCCTGGCGTGGGACGGGCTGGTGGGATGCTGGTGGGATGCTGTGGTTGCTTGTTTCAGTTCCAATCACAGAGAAACAGGGGGTACATGAGAGCCACGCGGGCTGCAGCCACCCCTAATTCAGTGGGAATTATCCAGCTGATAATAAAAAAAGGAGGATGCTCAGGGCCAAGCCCAAGGTAGGGGCTTGGGGACATTTTTAAGACCCATTTTCCTCCCATAGCCAGTCTGTGCGGTGGGGGACAGAAAGCCTTTGAGAGCCCCGTGATGCTCAACTTGGCCAGGAACAGGAAGGTCAGGCAAAGATTAAAAAAACCCCAACCTGTTCTTTTTCATCTTAGAGCTTTATGTGAAAGAGAGGTCTATAGAAAAGGTCTCGACCCTCAGCTCTCTCCCTGCCCTGGGACTGATTTCAGCATCGAAAAGCAGGATTAGACCATTGCACGTGCCTGTGCGAAGGCTTAAGGGGGCAACCGACTTCACTGCTGAATAGTGACTTGAGAGAGAAGCATGAGCCATCAGGGCTCCCTGTCTTTTTTTCCCCCTCCAGAACCAGATTTCTCTCTAAAATACTCCGAGAAAAATAAACCCTGTATTTAGGGAGCTGCTGGAAGTGCAGCGGCCAGTGTGAGCAGCACCCATGGGTGCTCCGGACGTGGCCGCCTCGTCCAGGGGAAAAGGAAATCAAATGCAAATAACCCAGCTGGGTGCCAGGCTGAGCAGGTGTCGAAGGTGCCTTGATTGTGAGAACTGGTTGAGACGTGGTTTGGGAGGAAACCTCGAGGAGGTGGGGTGCTGGGATGGGATGGGTGCTGGGACAGGATGGGTGCTGGGATGGGAAGGGATGGGATGGGTGCTGGGATGGGATGGGATGGGTGCTGTAGCCTGCAGGTGTCAGCAATGCTCTGCCCAGCACCCTGCTCAGACCTGGGATAGCAGCAGCCCTAATAAAGAGCTGTCGAAGTGATTTCTGCAGAATTCCTGCAGAAAAATAGTGATAAAGTGAAGCAAATCATGGCTGTGATGCTCTCCCCACTGCCCTGCTCTCAGTTTTCCACCTTCAGGGCTGGGTTTCCACAGGTCATGTTGCGTGATGGTGATTTTTTGGCTGCATTGGTAGATCCAAAGGCTTTTTTGGGGCGATGCCTGTCCTGGTTCAGTGCCTCCCGTGGGTACCGCTCTCGCTGAAAAGGATGCTCATGCACAGAGGAGAGAAGCGGGTGGTTTGTGCTTCCCTCCCTCCGTGTGGCACTTTGCCAGGGCTGGGAGAGGATGAGGTTCAGCTCCTAAAAAAACCAAGGCTGGGGAGAGAGCCCCACGTCCGGGCGATGGGCTGGGAGAGGGCTGCCTGCCTGCCGCCGTTGCCGGTGACGGGTGTGCGTTGCCGTCTTTCGCCAGGCAGGCACGCGGAGGACATCTTTGGCGAGCTGTTCAATGAAGCCAACAGTTTCTACATGCGGATGAACTCGCTACAGGAGAGGGTGGACCTGCTGGTCATCAAGGTGACGCAGCTGGACTCCACCGTGGAGGAAGGTGAGGGGTTGGGGCTATTTCAGGGTGATGGCCAGGCGTGAGCGGGTGGGAGATGCCTGCTGGGGGCTGGACCACGCACTGTGCCCAGTTTGGGGGGGCTGAGGCTGCCCCTGCATCTTCTCTCCTTCCTGTGTTCCCCAGTTTCGCTGCAGGACATCAACATGCGGAAAGCCTTCAAGAGCTCGACGGTGCAGAACCAGCAGGTCGTGTCTCGCAATTCCATCCCCAACCCGGTGATGGAGATGTACCAGCGCTGCGACAAGCCCCCTCCACTCAACATCCTCACGCCCTACAGGTAGGGTGGCTGCCACATCGCACCTTGAGGGGACTGAGGGGATCCTGGAGGGCCCTTTCCAGGAGAGGCATTGGGGAGCGCACCCTGTTTGCTGCTTGGGGAGGGCTGGAGAGGCTGTTTTCTTCGGTTGCTGTGCCACCGTCCCCATTGCATAGGGAACTTGGGACAAGGGACCCCACGCAGTGGTGCTGCAGGTCACAGCCGCTGTGTTGGACGTGTTCATGGTGGGACAACAATTTATGGCTGAGATTGTACCAAACCCTCCCTGTACAGGGGAACGGGGGTCTTCTCCTGTGGCAAATAACCGCCTCTCCTCCCTCTCCAACCCCCCCCCCAGGGATGACAAAAAGGACGGCCTCAAATTCTACACCGACCCCTCCTACTTCTTCAACTTATGGAAGGAGAAGATGTTGCAGGCGACAGAAGATAAGAGAAAGGAGAAGCGCAGGCAGAAGGTAACGGGCAGGTGGGGGACATCAGGTGGGGGGCTGGAGCTGGGGCTGCCAGGGACCTGGGGGATGGTCACCTTCCTGGTGCATCCCATGTGCTCCCTGTGGTGGTGGGCGTATCTCGTGGGGCTGGGCGATGCTCCCTGGGTACCACTCACGGTCCAGAGGGGCCGGGCTGGAGATGAAGCCATGGCTTTTGTGTGCCCCCAGGAGCAGCGACTGGTGGAGGATTCCACCCGGGAGGTGAAGAAAGTGAGGAAAGCCCGCAACCGGCGCCTGGAGTGGAACATGATGGCGTATGATAAAGAGTTCCGACCCGATAACAGGTTCTCACCATCCCCCTATCACGTGGCGTCATCGGAAGGATCACTGTCCCCAGATAATAGGC
>NW_010126103.1:0-268 GCF_000699245.1 Pterocles gutturalis | reverse complement strand
GGGTTAATAAGCCATAAGCCCATGGTGGCTTCATGGGCAGCTGGTGTCCCCGGGGTCACATCCTGGACCTCAGGAGCAGCCTGGGTGTGGGGATAAAATCAGTGTTTTCCATTTAGCAGCTAAAGGAAGAGATGGGTTCAGCTCTGTTGATGTCCTCCTCCCCTCCACTATCTCTCTGCTTTCTTCTACATCTATATTTTTGCACCTATTTTTTGTTGTCTCAACCCCAAAATACCCCCAAACCCACGTCCTCCCGACACCCCCCCAC
>NW_010126102.1:22732-30541 GCF_000699245.1 Pterocles gutturalis | reverse complement strand
CAAGGGCAAACCCATCACAATGGGTGCGGTTTCACTCTCATTTAGCAACACTGAGAATCTCTTCTGACCTTGGGACTCAAAAGAACAACATATGCATGGAGGGGAAAGAGGCAAACCTTATTATCTGAAGGCTCTGATAAAATTTTTTGTGGAAGACACAGAGAACCTTTGGAAGGGACTACAAGAATCCTTTCTGAATACAGGACTTTTTTTTTTTTTTTTTTTAATCATGCTGGTAGTACATGGGATGTGTCAAGAGATTAAGGTGGTTCTTATTTTTTTCTTCTTATCTTCTTATCTTTTTATTTCAGGGTTTTTTTTCTTTTCCATAGGAAGCACAGAAAATTGTGTTCAAAAAATTAAAACGTTCAGGTATTATCAAAATTAAGTACAGAAAGGTTAGCAAATGCCAGAGCTGCAGTTCCTCGTGCAAGCTAAATTAATTAGCAGCGTGCATGCGCATGTGTGCTAAGACAGCCATTATTTTGTAATGAGATTTTCATAGGTAAATTTTGGAAACAAATGTTTTGAAATCGGAAGTTGAAACTTGTAATTTGAACATGTCAAATAAACCCTTTCAGCTAAATACATTAAGAAATATTAACCAAACACAACTTGAAGCAAAAAATAAGTTGAGCTGATCAAAACTGAATACACAAAATCCCTCCCAGCTCTCAGAGGGATCCCAGCACCATGACTCAGAAATGATGAAAGCCTAAGTTTTGTCACTAAGACAGTTAAACTGAGTTTTTAGTCCTTTCTCAAATCCCAAGTTTTTCTCTGGTTCATGCTTTAACTCTGACAATGAGCATTTGACTTAAAAAACTCAACAGTTTTTTTTTCTGTATTTTTTTCATGACACAAGATATATTTATGTGTGCAATAAATATGGAAAGTAAGTTGTATGCTGAATACTATAATGATTTGGGTGTGTTATGAGGCTGTATGCATTAGACCTTATACCAATTTAATACGTTCGGTAGTTTTATTGGTCAAGGATTCTCTCTTTAGGAGAGATTGCAGTCTCAGTATACTTTACAAGGTGGTTGAAGTAAAAAAAAAATACTTTATATAATCAGCTTCAGTTTGTTTTTACTACACTTTCAAAATAAATTTGTCTATTTCAAATATTTTATAAGCTGATAAATAATTTTGTCAAATTCTATTCTGCTCACAGAATAATTATTTTGCACTTCTCACATAGTACTTTTTACTGACTTAAGGGAGGTAGCCTAGATACTTTTAATGGTTGCTGCCAGATGTTGTGAAGTATCTGAAAAAGAAATAACTGCCAGCACAATTCAAGGTTTCTTTGAAAGAGGTTATTAACAGGATACAGGGAATTGTATAGAGGTCTGGCCACAGGGGGATGCGAATGCCATAAATTCATTCTCTGTTTGCACTCAGAAAGACAGTGAATCAGGAATAAATTTTGAATCCTGGCAAAAGTTTCAGATCTTTCAGGTCTTTCAATGACTTCCATTCTATACCCCACTTTCTGCTACTTCTGGTTTGCAGAAAGTAATGGCACCTTGGGAGCTACGAGTCACTGAGGGAGAACAACACACATGGAGCAAAGGAAAAAATTACTCTTCAAAGCTACTGGGAAGTGTATCACTGAGACACTTCAAAGGAAGGCCCAAAGGGTTAAGCTTTTCACTTCATCAAGTTTAAGCTGTTCCCTGCCTGAAACCTTGCAAATTTCTGATAAGAGCTGTAAAAAACAGGTGTTTGTTCTAAAACTACCCTACCATAGCAATGAATATTTCTCAGATAAAAATTAATAAAGGGAAAACTCATAAATGTGTCAGAAGAAGTTAATTATTATTTCAGATATAAGCCAGATGCTCTCCATTGCAAATCAAATAGGAGTAGGAATCTTAGTTTACAAAAGACTCCTCCAATCATGAAAAGGAAGAGCCTTCACTGGTGGACTCTAAGTAGTATAAATCTAACCAAGAAATATCCCACTCAGTTCTATGATGTTATGCTGTGAAATGAAAGAACTTACTGGTACTGAATTCATAAGAGTATGCTGGCATCATGGCACAGGAATTCTTGAGTAACTCTCCAAATTTGCTTCAGATCATGTTTTTGTTCCATTCTTTGAACCACACATATATTAGCTAGTTTAGAGCCCTTCAACAGCTTGTAACTCTAGTCATTCTGGAAAAAATGTATTGCCATTGTAAAAAAACCAGAGCAGTTAAGTTTTATTCAGACAGTTTTGATCCAAGTGCAAACAATATGCACTTGCATAGACAGAATTTTTGGAAACGAAAGATTATGCAGTGAATTGTAACCAGTGAGTTTACAATTTATTTACTATTATGGTGCTGGAGACTGGTTTGATGATGAATCTCTTCCCTGTCCCACCCAGTCCATCTGCATGAGATTTTTAAGCCTGAAGTACATGTCAGCGTAAATGCCAAAAGAAAGCAAAAGAAAGTGGTCTTTTTTGGGATTCCCTTTGTGTCTTTTTCTTGTTGTCCCCATGTACGTGTTCTTCTGAAGTTAGAATTTTGTTCTGGTTTTCCATTTTCACAGACAGTGTTGCCTGTGTCTTGCAGCACTGTGCAAAGCCCCGAGTCTGCCCCAGTAATGCTGCATGGTCATCCTCCTGGGCTGGAGCAGGATGCAGGGGTCCCTTATTCCAGCTCACTGGACTGGGCTCTTCTTTGCAAATTTGCACCAGTGGCCCCTTGGTGGCCTCCTAGGTGGGGATCTGTAATCCTTGGGCATGTTTCAATTTGTCTGTGCCCTGTCCCTCATCCCCCTTTGGCACCCATCCACCCTCTTGAAGATCCCACACCTCAGACGTGCCATGGCTTCTCCTCCATCCTGGTAATGCAAGGACCCTGAACCAGGATTTTGCTTTTGTTTAATTACTTTGTATTAATATTTAAACTTTAATTATTCATTCCGTTAGCTCTTCTAAGATTGTTTTAGTCATTTTGTACCTGGTTTTTATCATAGAATCATAGAATGGTTTGTGTTGGAAAGGACCTTAAAGATCATCCAGTTCCAACCCCCCTGCCATGGGCAGGGACACCTCCCACTAGCCCAGGTTGCTCAAAGCCTCATCCAGCCTGGCCTTGAACACCTCCAGGGATGGGGCATCTCTGCTGACATGCCCACAGCTTCTCTGGGCAACCTGTTCCAGTGTCTCACCACCCCCACATGAAAAAAATTCCTCCTAATACCTAATCTAAGTCTATCCTTTTTCAGCTTAAAGCTATATAGATTTGACTTCTATAGTTTGATGTGTATATATATAAAACCCATGTATTTGTATATATAGATGTGTATATGTAAATACTGTATCTTTGTATAATTAAGTACAATATTTATCTTTACATATTTGTACACTCCTTAATGTATACTATATATGTATATAAAAAGCCACAAAATAAAGCTTGCACATGAATTTACCTTGTTAAATAATAACTATTACTTTTAGAGAGATTTTTTTCTACACTTGTCTTTGGCTTAGAGGTAATTAATACCTTATCTTTCTGTCTGTTCTCCTCTTGTTTTGTTGAGAACAACGACTTTATCAACAGTTTCAGTTTGTCACTGTGTGCAACATTAAGTACTTCCAGAGAGTTGTCAATAGCTATTATAGGTCTCATTGTCACAGCCATTAATCAATAGCTTCTTCTGTGCACTTCCATACTTGCTACACAGTCCTATGAAAGGCTAATATTAAATTCTTTAAAGATTTATGGCATGTCTTCTAGATTAAGGTACCCCAGGTTCTGACTCAGGTTGATACGAACTCAGTAAGCAAAAGGGAACAAAAGGACTACACTACTTACCACGTTAATCAATGTTTTTCTTGATGTGGAATTAGTTTAGTTTAATTTAACTTGATTTACTGCCTAGCCACAAGCTGTCAGTGCAAAGTAGAGTCAAGACTCAAGGATGTCAGACCTCCTACTCACATACTCCTCTGCTGATCTGTAAAATGACCAATAAGTCCAACACGCCAGGTCTAGATAAGTCCTCTGTACAAGTCCGTCAAGTCTGACGAGTCAGACTTACTCTTTGTCTGAAAAATAATCATCACTTTCCTGACTTTTAAGGATTGTCTGGGCCTTAATTCCTGTAGGCTACAATGCATTTGAGAATTTTGTCACTAAGAAATGAATGTGCCTTGGGGCAAAAGCAGGAATTTTCCTTTCCTTTGCTTTATTGTCATTTTCATCTCTTTATTGTAAGTGTTGTTTTAATTTCTATTTAAAATCCTCTTTAACATTATGTTAAATACCCCACATGAAAGTAACTTTTTTTTTTTTTTTTTTTTTTTTTTTTAATCCAGACCTCACAGCCAGAACGATTAGCTGAATTTTCTTTTGTATACTGGAGTATTGGGTGTAGGTGGAAAGGGGTTGGTAGCAGAGGGGCTGCAGGGCTGGCCTCTGTGAGAAGAGGCCAGGGACCGTCCAGTGCAAGACACAGCTGGTTCCATCTGACTCCAATGGACCCACTGCAGTAGTCACAGCTCAGCCCATCAGGCAAGATGGTGGCACCTCTGGAAAAATATGTGCTAGTATTTTAAAGCAGCACTGAAAAAAAGTGGGATAAAAAGGATCCCTGATATTCTGGACATATTGCACCAGCGCTATTATGCAAAAAACATAACAGCCTAAAAAATGTTATTAGTCCAGAATTTAGATTCACTGTTAAGGGCAGAAACTGCACCAAAATTTACCATACAGATGGTGGGAGTTAAGAGAGATTTCACCGATTCATCTTCTACAGCAGAAAGGAAAATGGGTACATTAAAACTCCCAGAAGCGATGTGAAAGCTACAACAACTAATCCCGAATACCGTTGTGGCTGGCATAATGTATCAGTTGGGCAATATTACTAGCTTGGTTTTACTGTCTTTTTATTCATCTCCTCTCAAATGGACTGACACAAACTATTGGTCCTTTCTATTTCTCTGAAGGTCTGTCACTATTTTTTTTTCCCTTTTTCTTGGATGAGTATAATAACAAAAAAAATGTCTTTCCTTGTAGTGGTCAACTGATAGGTGTAGAAAATGAGAACAGAAAATGACCATTTTGAAAAATGTCACAAATAATTCACAAGGACGATATTTTAAGGAGCTCACAGAATTTCCTGCCAAATGACTGTATGAGACATTAAGAGCCTTGCTTTGTTTTATGGCCTCTTCATACACATTTAAGAACAAATAAAGGATTACAGCCTTCCCCATTCTCTTAATATTTTACTTTTTTTGGCTTGATTAACTTGCCCTCAACAAACTTATTTGTACAGAAAATAATGACATTGCAATGTAATTTGTTTGTCAGTAGGTTTTTGTGACATGATTGACCTAGAAGTTAATTTAAACTATGTTAAATGAAAGCCCATCCTTTTCTGTCAGCTGAAAGAAGAAATCATAAACACATATCCAGAGAATAATCAAAAGGGACTACTGTGGATAGTTATTGCTGCTTTTTCACAGGGAGTTGTACCATACAGTGAAGTATTACAGAAAATTAGTCCATGAAATAAGGCTAAAGGACCTGGATTTCTTGGAGGATGGCAAACATGCTCAGAATGTCAGCTGTGAACAGAGAGACTGATGGATGTATGAACACTGTCATTTAAGACACTGTCAGATTGTTTACTGTCACATAAAGTCTGCCTTACTATGGCTAAAATATTCAATGATAGAGAACCAGAACATGATCTGATTCAAGAGGGTAAGACAATTTCAAAGGAAGCTATTTTTTTTTTCTGGACTGTGAGGTTCTAGTTGTAATATAGTGAAGTCAGGTTTATGACAGAATTAGAGCTTAATGGTGGTCTGCATCATCCTAGTATTTTAGCACCTACTGTAAAAGACTCTCAGGTATGACAAGTGTGAGGGGTTTGTCTATATCAGATGAAGTATCTACAGGTTGTTCCTTTCCAAAACAGTCTGAACCATAACAACAAATCCTTCTGTACGGCAGCTCAGATTTCAGTTTTGCATGAATTGTTGGGGTCAAAGAACAGAGCGTTACTGACTACATGAAAAGTCTTATTGCTATTAAAAGTAGATTTCTGAGTTTAATAGGACTGATTAAAATGGATAAAGAATTACAAACATAGCTAGTTCTTATCTCAGTGATTTTGTTACTCTATTGAATTAGATCATATTAATGGCTAATTTGTATGCTGAAAATGCATCTGCATGGCACTGGTACATACCTGCACTGCTCAAGGATAAGGTATGACATAAAATTTCCACCTAGTGTTTACTGCTTTCCCATTCACCATCCTGATGAGAAAAAAGTGGAGCTGTGTTTCTTCCTTTCCTCTGCTTTACACAAATACAGCTGGAATTTATCCTGAAAACTGCACCTCTTCTCTCCTTCAGAGCTGGAATTACTCCCTAAGAAGTAGACAGGAGGAAGCAGTGAGAGAGAAATTCCCTTTGCGCGTTTAAATACAGGCTATGACAGTACAGCCTTTTATGTGGTGTTTCTCTCTTTTGTTTTCTTCAGTGAGGAAGCCTTGGAACACAAACTTACACTGAACGTACCTCTCAGAACACATTAGTTGAATATGAAGACAAATTTTAAGCCCTTGGTCTTTTTAGTAGTATATTTTTTTGCCTGCACTGGTGCCATTCCTAAAATTAATCTGGGAGAAAATTTTCTTTTCAGGAAAAACAGCTTGCAGAGTTTTGGTAAAATAAATGAAAAATAAGTGTCACATCACAATTTACTAGCAAGGACAAACTGAAAGCAGAATACCTTATTCTACTAATTAATTGTGCACCAAGGCTTCCTTTGAGCTTATATTCTCATTTTATATGAGCATCAAAGGAATATGGAGTATTACACAGCAATGCCTGAACAGCATGAAGGGAACCAAACTGAGTGCTATATGTATTTTGCAGAAATGGTACAAAATTAGCAAATGATAATTTGTTTATCCATTAACATCTAAACTATCTGGAATTTAGACAACTCAGAAAAATTGCAGTGGCCCTATGAGATGGATTATACATCCTTATTACTGTTCAGTTTTAAACATCATGAGGTAAGTGTGAAAGTAGATAAATAAAACAAAATTATGACTAAAATGCCTACAAATACAACTGGCTAGTTTGTTGTCACAGTGAGGGAAAAGAATTACTAAAGTGACAATGAGGGGACTGAAACTCAGAAGATGTGCCAGTCCTGATACATGGGATGCTATGACTGAGTTCAGTGGAATGATTCTTGGCTTTAATTTTCTTTTTACTTTATAAGACTAAATATTTCTTACCCTTTTAAATGGACATCTTGTTTTGCATGTGGAGAGTTAGAGCATTTAGGAAAGTAAATGATTGATTTAATTTCCTGTATTTCTGACTTATCTCTTTCTGAGAAAACTCTTGTGAGCTGATAAAGTGAAAAAAAAAATAGATGAACTACTGTATTTTTAATGAGTTTTATTAAATTTCTTATTGTAAAGCTCCAACCAGAAACAAAATTCTAATAATTACCCACAAAAATTTCACAGGACCTGTCATTGAACATACTGGTCCCAAGAGAATCTTCCTTAAGAATACACACTGTGAACTCAAGGGGTTACGTTCCAGATTTCCTGGAAGTTACTGGATTCAACTTCCACTGAAATTCACTCATGTTTCTTTAATAACTCAAATGTGTATTTGAGGCGCATTCTGTCTGGACAAAGTATGGCTTATCAAGCCAAAATTCAGTATCTGTGAGACCCCACTTAAGATGTGAGTCTGCTGGCATGTCTTGCATGACCTTTCTTCAGTGTTTCTTCTAGAGTATAAAAAAATAAGACTTTTCA
>NW_010126102.1:681-22706 GCF_000699245.1 Pterocles gutturalis | reverse complement strand
GAACAGAAAACTGATATACATATGTATAAAGCATGGTTTATCTAATGATGCCAGTGTGGTCTTTGCCACGCTCATTAGGTGTCCAAACATTATGATCTTAATAAATTTCCTTCATAGCATGTAAATAGGATTCCTTTTCTCCAGAAAAATATTACATTAAGTTTCTAAGGAAATAACATTCTTGAATATGTGTTACTTAATGGGATTGCCTATGGTATTTTAATTAGGGTACTTCTACTGTACCAACCGATTCATAGACCTAAGATCTTCAAAGAGGACCAACCAGTTTCTGTTAACAGTGTGTATATATTTAATTTCTATCTCTCTAAACAGCATATTTCCCAATAAAAATCTAATAATTTTGGAAGTACATAAGGCACCAAGATTGGATGAAAATGGCAGCATTTTGTCATTTTTATTACAAGAGATTTGAGGTTGGTTTGGAACTGTTTATCTATCCAACTGCTTAGGGTTGATTCCAGCCAGCAGCGAAGCACCCACACAGCTTCTCACTCACTGCTCTCTCTAGTGTGATGAGGAAGAGAATAGGAAGAGCAAAAAAGAAAAAAAAAATATCATATTTTGAGATAAAGACAGTTTAATAAGTGAAGAAAAGAGGTAAAAAAACCCACAAATGATGCAAAGTTAACCATTCACCACCCTCCCACAATCAGACTGATGCCCAGCCAATCTCTGAGCAATGGCTACCTTGGACATACTACAACCCCCAACACCCCCCCAAGTTTTTAGTGCTGAGCATAACGTGATATGCAACTGAATATCTCTTTGGAGAGTTTGGGTGAGCTGTCCCACCTGTCCCAAAGTCTTGCCTAGCATCAGCCTACTCACTGCAGTGGCTGGGGCAGAGTCATAAAAAGTGAAAGCCCTGATACTGCAAGCACTGTTCAGCCACATCCAAAACACTGGTGTGTTATCAACACTGTT
The DNA here is from genome assembly GCF_000699245.1 of Pterocles gutturalis. NCBI lineage: Eukaryota > Metazoa > Chordata > Aves > Pterocliformes > Pteroclidae > Pterocles > Pterocles gutturalis. The sequence continues at coordinate 21,761 of NW_010126102.1, read as the reverse complement.
TTAGTTACAAATCCAAAACACAGCACTATACAGGTTGCTATGAAGGTTAACGCCATCCCAGTCAGACCTAGTGCACCAACTAAATAGTAGTATTTCTCCATTATATTTAAGAGTGGTGCCACAGATAATTAAACTGATAAGACAGCTGCTTCTCATCCTGGGTTTTCCAACAATAAAAATTAAAAAAAATCAGTCCCTAGATATTCTGATTTCTTTTTCTTTTTTTGACTGACCAATGTAAAGATTGGAACATGAGACCTCACATGAATAACCCAGCTGCTTGGGCTAGAGATTCATTCTCTTTCACAGGTCGTCTGCTACTGTTCCTCATTAGCATTGTATGATTTCCATTACATATTGGTCCAGCTGCAGCTGGACAGAGAAGCATCTTCTCTTCTCTCTTCGCCTTCCTTTCACTATAAAACATTTAGTGTCTCATGAATAGGAAACTTTCACAGAAGCTCTTGGTACCACCAATATTCTCTCTTACTAAGTATGAATTATGTGAATGTACATATGTATGTTTGAAAGACTGAACTGAGAGTGTTGCCACATCAACATCACAGTAATTGAGCTTCCCTGCTACTTCTCTCCTCAGACATGCTCCATTTTGGGTGAGCTCTTTGGCATTAGAGGAGAAAGTCAGCCAACTTTACAACAGGTGAAAGCTCCAGAGACATCCCTAAGACAGAATTCTACAGTGTCCAGCCCTAGGACACAGGCCACAACATGTCTCTATGAAACTGCAAAATTTTAAAAGGAACATGGTCTTCCTTTAGCCTAAAAGAGTTGATGTCACTAGTGCTAAAAGGAATTAAAAAAAAAATAAAATGGCAACAACAATCTTTTCTACTCTGACTGAAAACAAGGAACAAGGACTACTCTGAACAGACATTGTTCAAGTCTAGCCCCAGACTTGGGCCAGCGTCACCCTGGGAATGGATTTACATTCTCTTGTGTCTAGTTATTAACACTAAGTTGTCATCGATGAAGTATTGCAGCCTTTGGAGGCAAAGTCCTAAAGCAGTTCAGCAAGGTTAGTAACCCTTACAACAATAAGAAAATAAGAGTGTTACACTGTAAAGATGTTTGTGATGTAAATGATCCTGTGTAGACAAATCAGATCAGGGACAGAACAATATTTTTTCTTTGTATTTTTAAAATTCAGTGCAGTATGTAAACTAGAGATACACATAACTTACTCCACGGAGCCACTGGATCAATACTTATGCTAACTACAACAGGTCATGTAAATTTGACAGTTCCTTATGGCTTGTTTTTTGTATCAGTCAGACTCTAAAGTTATATTAATTACCGGTTTGCATCAAATTAAAAGAAAAAACTAACTAGAATCTGAAAAAATGAATCTACCTGTAACCACAGTATTTTTTTTAATTCTGGAAAATATTTTTTAAAAGAAAGAGTACCAGGTTGAGCAAAACTTTTTATCTAGCATGAAATATAATGAAATATAATATTTATTTAAACATAATTTTAATTTTCAAACATAAAAATATTGTAACTTGTACAATTAACAGGAATCAGATGCAATTTCCACAAGAAATATGTATTTTGAATAAAAACAGATAGTCAAAAGAGGTGGCTTGAAAAGTCAGTGACATTTTTGTTTTTTATTTTTAATTCCACAGAAACGTTATACCTCACTGAAACAATTTTTAAAAAGCTACATGATTTTTAAAATGTTAGTGTAAGCCTTGGGTTGGGTTTTTTTGGTTGCCTTTTTTTTTTTTTTTTCTTTAAGAAAAAAAGCTTGTTTTATCTGTATGTTTTCCTGAACTGTTACATTACTTGTAGTTTATTTCTTATTAGCTTAGCAAAAGAGTTTATTTTATATTCTCTAAAGATAAAATGACATGTCATGCCTAGGCATTGCTATCTGATTCATTAATATCACCTAAGGGATTCTGGTATTTCAAATTAGCAGTAGGAAGAAAAGGAAGCTTACAGATCTATTGGTTTGAAAATTATTGTCTTCATCATGGAGCATTCACAGAATCATAGAAATACTGACTAGAAAGGATGTTTTAGGTCATCTAGTCTAACCTTAGACGCTAAACTGGTCTGACATCAACATCAGATCAGGTCAGCTACGGCTGTGTCTAGCTCAGTTTTGAAAACCTCCAAAAACTTCCTCTACCCATCTATGTCACCTGCTTCAGTGCTCTACACTCACCTCAAGAAGAAGGTTTTCCTCTTGTCCTCTTTAAATTCCCTATGCCATGGTATTTCCCTGTTTCTCATCTGAGGTACTGTCTGCCATAAGTGAACATTCATCACAAAATTATTCCTTACTGCTAGCCTTTTCTAATACTTGTTATGGTGTTCCTGTCCTTTCAGATGATGCATCAAATTCTTTGTATGCAATATATTTTCACTAAGGAGGGTCAAGTTCTAGTATATACTTCCCTGAACTCATTCTGATAAATCAATTATTTTTCTTGTACTAAGGAGTCCAAAACTGGATTCATTACTTCATGTCCTCACCAGTGCTAAGTAGAGAGGAAGGACCACTTCCCTGGACCTGCTGGCAGTGCAATCTTACTAATGTTGCCCAGGATGCTGTTGGCTTTCTTTGTCACGAGGGTGCACTGTTGACTCGTGCTCAGCTTGCTGTCCACCAAGACCCCAAGGTCTTCTGCAGATCTTCATATTCTCGTGCCTGGCATTATACCTCCCCAGATAGAGCACATAGCATTTTCCTTTGCTGGCTCCTCCATCACCTATGTCAGGAAGTTTTTGAAAATGCACTCAGAAATCTCTTAGGTTGCTTGTGTCTTGCTCTGTTGTCCTTTGAGAAGATATCCGAGTGTTTCAAGTCCCTTGTGTGGGCCTAGGCCTGTGAATGTGAGATTTCTTCTAGTTGGTTGAAGAAGGCCTCATCAACCTGATGAGGTTTATAGGAGACACCCAGCAGAACACCCATAGGTTCTCAACTGCCTTCTGACCTTTTCCAAGTGTACTTGGTTTTGGCTGGGATAGAGTTAATTTTCTTCATAGTAGTAGTATGAGGCTACGTTTTGGATTTGTGCTGAAAACAGTCTTGATAACACAGGGATGTTTTAGTTACTGCTGAGCAGTGCTTACACAGAGTCAAGGCCTCTTCTTCTCACCCCACCCCAGCAGCGAGTAGGCTGGGGGTGCACAAGAAGCTGGGAGGGACACAGCTGGGACAGCTGACCCCAACTGACCAAAGGGATATTCCATACCATATGATGTCATGCTCAGCACATAAACCTGGGGGAAGAAGAAGGAAAGGGGGGATATTCAGTGTGATGGTGTTTGTCTTCCCAAGTAACTGTTGCGTGTGATGGAGCCCTGCTTTGGTGGAAATGGCTGAACACCTGCCTGCCCATGGGAAGTAGTGAATGAACTCCTTGTTTTGCTTTGCTTGTGCATGCAGCTTTTGCTTTACCTGTTAAACTGTCTTTATCTCAACCCACGAGTTTTCACACTTTTACCCTTCTGATTCTCTCCCCCATCCCACTGTGTGGGAGTGAGTGAGCAGCTGTGTGGGGTGGAACTGGCCACCGGAGTTCAACTACAACACCAAAGCAGAGCTCCACGCATTCCAGCTGCTCTCTCACATAAAGTGCAACACCCTCTCCTCACCTTCCCACCCTGTCCTTCCTAAACTGCCTGTATCCATTGATTTCAGCACTCTGGTCCTGTGACCTATCCCACCATTTCTTTGTCATCCTGATGAGGTCATAGTCCTGTAACTGCACAGAGACTCCCAATTTCTCCTATCTGTTCCTCATCTTATATGCATCAGTGTAGGGCATTTCTATTATGTTCCTTTCACATCCTTCTCCTCTTCCCTTCTATATTATTCTTCTAGTCCTTTTTTTATTATGTTTTATATTTTCCCTTTTCATCTTTATCATCCTTTTTAAAAAAAAAATGTTGCTATTGTTAAACCTAACCCCTCCAAAGCCACCAAAATCTGTGCCTATTTAGAAAGCTCTTATTTCTCAAACGACAAAAATATAGAGATTAAATTTTATATGTTACAGGGTCTATTTCCCTCTGTCATAAGTTCATGCACCTTTATTACTGTTAAAACAAACTCTGACTCTCACATATCAGAAGTGGTATGCATATGGTGCAGATTAACAATCTTGTAACTAAACACCTTTAATTATTTTATTCTTTTTTTTTTTTCTTTTCCTAGCCTGTAAGTTCAAGTAATGGCCAGAATTTTAACTAATATACAATACAGTATGACCAAAATATGATACACCACTTTTAATGGTGATATTTTGTGTGTTTTGTTCTTAGGGAGATTGAATGACCTAGTATCCATTTTTTAATTCCATAGTTTCATTTGACAAAGTTTTCACAGTAAAACTGAGTAACTACAAGAAGAAGATCTTTGTGATGTGTTCCTTTGTTTATACAAAGGCAGGTTATTTTTTATGAATTTTCTAACAGAAAAAAATTGAAACTCATTACTGACATTGCTGGCATAACTGTTGCGTAAAAACTTGTCTTACAATTATTGCCACTAATTCAAGAGCATACAAATATTATGGTTATTATTCAGATGTTTACTGATAGCATGAAAAATAAAATGTGGTTTCATACAGAACCAGATCAAAACTGTCTAGAGCAACAACAATTGTTCAGAGGAGTATTACTTTAAACGTTAAGTGTTTTTTAATTGTTTTTACCTAAAGATGGATGAAATGTCTATTGTATGAAAATTTAGCTCCTAGTAGAGTCACAAGATGAGTTCAGACTGTCACTGCTCTAAGGTAACCTGGATACAAAAGTTTCTGTTACTGTCAGTTTTTTCACTCAAAGGACTGAAAGGTTTATTTCCAGTTTCATATCATTTAAGTTGTTATTGTATTTTTCAGTCTGAAGGACTTCCTCCTGTACATTTCTTGCTCATTAAAAGATTTTAAGGATCAGGGAATGTAGGTGTTTTGGAAAGTTGTCAATCTTTTCTCTGAAGCACATCAATGACCTTTTATTTTTGGTATAAATGAGCAGCCACAGTTTTGATTAAGAGCCTCACATTGCTAGAGATGTAAGTTCCTTATTGATCCACAGGTCAGAGCTTCACTGCTTTGTTCTGTTTAACCCTTAGAAATAATTCAATTTGTATGATGCGTGAGTCCTGAGTGTTAACAGAGAGTGTTTTTATCACTGGGTAATGACCCACTATGTGCATGAATGCTTTGACATCGGTATTTCTAATGGAGATATGATGGTGAATTCTTCAAGTTCATTACAGTTAGTGTTACAGAAATGAATGATTTTCAAAAGGAAGACCTCTACGGTGCAATTACAGTGATTGGGCTTGGGGATATTCCACCCTAGAGAGATATCTGTGGTACTTGCATGTCTGCTGTAATTCTTCTGCGAAGATATCACCGGTTGCAACAAGGGCTAGGTTGAAATGTTAAGAGGCCACTGGAGAAACAGTGGTTTGAACTATTATCCAAACCCTTGGCAATATTTAGCTGGAGTTTCAGAAGCCAATTCTTCCCACCTATAAACGTTAGTCAGCATGTTTAACAAAAATATTTTAATAAATGAGGACAAGAACAAAAAAACAGTATAGAATGATAGAATGTTTTCCCTGTTACATTTATTTCTTCAGTGTAACTGTAAGTGCCCCATATTGCTAGAACAGCCGGTTGCTTTCTCTGTCACTCACAGTTCAGGAGTGTTGGGTCGTGCTGTGGTGTGACCTGTTTCCCCTCTCACAGCCTCTCCTTGCGGCTGCTCCTTGCTCTGCTCTGCAGCTACAGCTAACCTCTCTCCATGGCTCCTCATTTATTCTTCTAGCTAAGCCTTGATGTTCTTTGTTTCATTAGCTGCTCCTGCTAGTTACTGCCATCAGATACTCCTTCCCCTGCTTGAAACACAAGCTCGTTTTCCAGGTCTTTGTTCTGCTCCTTGCCAGGAAGCACTCTGGCCAGCCACTGCATTTGCTAACATTTTCTCTTATTCTGGCTCCTGGCAAGGGACTGGGTATTGCTGAGGAACAACAGAGTATGGCAGTGCACCACACACTTACACAGGTGGCTCTCAACTTGCTGGTGTCAATTTCCAGCTAACAGGAGACTTTTAAACAATATTTTCTACTTTTGTTCTTCCTTTCCAGGGTGTACATTTTTAAGGTCAATGTTATGATGTTATGTGCTATACCTTTAGGCATAATTACCTGCTCTAGATTTCTATGCACTAGTAAAATCAGAAACTTTCCTCTACTTGATGATATGCTTCATTTTTGTTTAAATCAGAAATGGCTTGCTGGTGTACTAATGCATCTCTAAATATATGCATAATAATAATAAAAAATCCAGGCTTGCACACTCATCCTTTTCATTTTCCTCCCTTTCGCTCTATCTTATGTCAACACATTATTTCTCCATCTTTGGACTGTCACTTGGTCTGAAATCTTTCTGGTTGTCAGGGCAGACTGCTTTTGCTTTAGGCTTTAGCCTGCAATGTGTGTTTCTTCTGTACTCTCTCTGCACCAGATGACGGGTTTTTGGTATGCTACTGAAGAAAAAACAAACTAGAAGTTCTAAGTCTTTTGATTTAATCAGAATTTCTTTCAAAGCCACAATAACTTGGCTCTCTTTGGCTGGATGTTTAAAGAACAGTCCCTGGTCACCTTGGGGTAGTTAGCAAAGGTTTTCTCCACAGAATGCTGTGGATGAACGAGTTTAAAAGAGACTGGAAGCATTTATGAGAGAAAAATCTATCAATCACAGGCTGTTAAATACAAGAGAAATCTCTGATTAAGGAAGACCCTGAGTCACAAAACTTTGGAAACCGGGAGATCTCACTTTATGATATTTACATATTCTTGCCTTGGCATCCACTGCTGGAAACAAAGTAAGAATGAACCTTTATTTGATCCCAAAATGCAGTTCTTTAGTTCTCACATTATGTTATGTATAATGAAGGAAAACTGTGTGTGGATAGGCTCATATAAATTTTAATAAATTCATAATTGATATTATAATTACATTTTCTAATTGGAATGCAGAACCTCTTGAGCAGATTCCTGCTACTGAGCTGATACCTGTGAATTGACTACATTACAAATGGGTGCAATGTGTAGGAGGAGCGACCAAGGTTTGACCTGCTGTATTACTTATGGTTCCAGAGCCAGACTTGCAACGTCTTTACCAGCAATGAATTTGACTGGCTAAAGTTGCCCACCCTAGGCACACACATCATGTATGTCTGCACAGAGCACTAGCTGATGATCTTGTGTCCACATTGCAAGAAGGGCGCTCTAGAGGGTGCCCTGGTTTACACCATACCTATTCCATCAGGGAAAAACACACACATTTCAGGCATATCAGCGTTACACTCAAATCTGTGTTGTATCACTACAAGTATAGACACTATGCAAACACTATAAGTACACCTATAGCATACAGCTGCCTCTATAGACATATTCTCTGTCACTTGAGTAATTACAACCAAAGAGCTGACAGGTTCATGGCAAGAAACAAACAAACAAAAAAAAGCCAAATAGGACACTAAAATTGAAATCAGTGGCATTATAGGCCGTAAGGGAGCAATGTGTGAAGTGATGAAAGCACTTTGGCAAAGAAGTGCCTTCTCAGCTGCTCTCGCAGAGGAAGTCGTTATTCACACCAGCAGATAGCATACACTTCTAGAATAGGGTAAAACAGAGAAGCTGGGAAAAGAAGCTGGCGAGCCTGTCAGTGTGTGAAGATGTATAAAAAAGAGGAAAGGGAAATTTATATATAAGACAGGTTTATGTGTCTGAAGAAGAATAAGTAAGTGCTCATGTAAATACTGGGGGGACAACTACATAGAAGAATTCATAGGTTTGATAGGATGAACTATATGGGTAGAAACTGTATAGGCAGTTTTCAGAATGGACTGCAGTGAGGAGAGATGTGAGACTACATACACCAGTCAATTAAATGTGTTTGGGACTGACCTGTTACAGTGAGACCAACAGACTGTGTCCATACAGTTACAGACCAATTCCCCACCCTCCATGATGTTGTTTATCCATGTTTATGTCTCAAACAGTGCAGAGCATTCAGGCAGAGCATTTCTAAAGAAGAGGTGCCAGCTTGGGCAGAGCATGTTGAAAGAAAAGTTATTTTGTGAAAGAACATTAGCAAGTTGCTAACATTTTGAGTTATGGGCACACCTGTTGAGGTGCTGCATGGCTGGAGCCATCTCCTGGGTGGAGAACCAGCTGTCCCCCCAAGCCAACCTGGATGCAGGAATGTTGCCACCCCTCAAAGTTCAACCTGGAAGGTGACTTGGATGCAGTGCATCACCCCTGCCCCCCGGCCCCCCAGGGGTGTATAAAAGGTGAGCCAAACCACCTACTCCCTGTCGACCCATCACCCCCCCCACACAAGGAGTTTCTGCCTGAAACGAAGATTTCTGCCTGAAGAAGTCATGTGCTGGAGCAAGGGACAAGTGATGTTCCCTATGTCTCTGTGTTTGTGTATCTCTCTATCTCTGTGTTTATGCTCCCTTCTTTCTTACCTTTGAACTCTTTCCTACTCTGTCTTCTGTCTGGTTTTTGCCTCCAAATAATGACTGAGCATTATCTGGTGCTTGCTTAATGGATAAGTGATGTCTGGTGATAACTAATAAGTGTGATTTGGTGCTTGACTCTAAGAAGTTGATTTGTGATGTTTTTGCAGTTGCTGAGGTAAATAAACTTGAGTTCCTTGAGTCATAGTCTGACTCCACCTAGCCGGTGCTCCTTTTTGGGGAACCACAGGAATCTCTCTCAACCATCCACTCTAGTAGGGCATTAAGTTTTCTTACCTTCTACAACAGGGTGGCCTCATCCAAACTAAACAGTGGACTTAATGTTATGTTCATGGCTCAGCTTGACATGAGAGTAGTGCCTTGAAACTTCCTAATACAGTCCTATTTGGGCTGGATGGAGTCTGGTCAAGAAATATCCTAAAATTGTATATATAAGCAAAGGACATTTTCAGTGCTCAAGAATGTCCTCATGCCTAGGAATGTCCCCTGGTACTGTTTAATTTACTACCAAAGGCAAAGCTGGAGGGTAGAAAGCCTGACTAATGGTTAATGGGTGTGATGTGACCAAGAAAGAGACTAAAGTCTTAGTGAAAGAACTTGCTAAAAGTGAAAATGCAAACCATATTTTTAGAGTAAAAATATGTGATGAAGTGGAGAAGCTGAATATTAGCAGGAGATAAGATGTGCGTGCTTTTGAAAGGTCATAATTCTGTGGTTAATTCAACAGTGAAAAACTGAAAAGGACTGGCCCTGAACATTTCAGACTTTGTTTTTTTTCAGGTTTATTGATAGACATTTAGAAAAAGATCATAGAATCATAGAATCATAGAATCATAGAATGGCTAGGGTAGGAAAGGACCTTAAAGATTTCAAATTTTTCTTTCACGTCTCTAATGTAAACACGTATTTGACATTAATAACTCAAAATGGGAGACGAAAGGGTTTCATATTGGCCCAACTTCGCTTCCATGGAAAAAAAGGAGGTAGGGAGAGTAACTTACCAGACATTTAATGAGCTACATACATGACTACTGCATCAAGAGACTTGTAACAAGCAGTGTCACAGGTGAGTGATGGTGAATTTACTCCTAATTCAGACCATATTCTATTACAGCCAATTATACATTGTTTTTCCCAACTCCAAAATGTAAAACAGATAACAATAAGGACACCTAGAATAAGACCCCATTTACCACGCTATTGTCTGTGTAAATTACACACAGGAGAGCTTTTTGAATTTATCTTGCATTTTAAGAACATCCCGCCACAAAAATATTTTGCAACTAGAACTGAATTAAACCCATTGTACTTTCCTGTGACACTGATGAAGGAATTGTGTGCTATGTTTTCATGACAAACACATCATTAGTGTGCACACATTTAAGCTGATTATTTCATTCAGCACAAGGGACATTAGGGTTAGAATGATACAAAAGCACAAATCACACTTGATGTTTCCCAAATACCAAGCTTTGTGTGATCTAATCAAGATTTCATCAAATGTTTTATTAAACTCAGTCACGCGAGCCTTGCTGAAGCCAGATGATCTCTTATTATCAACCAGCAGTAAATTACATTCATTTTTGAACTGAATTTCAATGAAACCCTTCCTAAAATACTTGGAACCTAGAAGGGGTCAACTTATAAAAATAAAAAAATGCTGATGGGCTTTTCTGTGGAAATTAAGCAGTGAGCAGAGGAAATTTGGGTTATAAATGTTACTGATCACAAAAAAAAAGTGGAGACTATGATGATAGCAATATATCGTATGATCATTAACTTTGACTTACCAGTTACTCCTCATTTGTATTACAAGTAGTATCCTTTTCATTACAAGACAAATAATAAGAAAAGATTTCTGACTAGTGACATAAATTGCATGCTAGTAAACAGCATAAAAATTACTGCACATTCAAGTTACATTTTCAATCTTTTATACGTAAGATAAGCAGGAGAAAGACCTAAATATGCATATTTAAAAGCATGAATGAACCTCTCATTCAGAGGGTAGGAAAGAAAATACTGAAAAGAGGTGTTTCTGCAGCAGGCTTTCTGAAACATATCTTAAGTTAACCGTACCATGCACTACTGATGAGTATGAAAGGTAGGAAGAGACTTGACTTGACCATCCACTGAACCCCTAATTCCACACCTGAGGTATGGCGTATAGAGGAATGCCTCTGTTAACCTGAAGATAAAATCAAAATTCCTTATCAGGAGAGAAAGGGTATTTCTAAGCTCTGTAACATGCACTCCACAGTTGGAAATCATGGCATTAATTTAGCAGAAAGTACAATTGTATGTAAAAACCGTACCTAAAAAATGTTACCTCAGAAATTACACAACTATACACATAGCAGGGATACAGCTCTCTGCTGCATGTGTAAGGGCAGGGCTGGTTCTTAACCTGTCACCATTTGCACACATCTGTAAATAGCCTGATTTTCATCACTCCTTTTACACCAATTAAACCCTTTAGCAAAAATGCACATGTTAGTCAGGTGAAACTATCTATTTACAATTGCTTCCAAAACCAGACGATTATATTTAGCTTGGCATACTACACCAGGCATGCCTGGCAGGGTGGGGATAGCAGGGGGCTGTGGGGTGCCCCGTTTGGGAGGAGGTCATGAACCATCCTGGGCTGGTATCAGGAAGAGGAGGGCAGGAGATCTGAGGAGACACCAAGGAGATGTTCTTCGGGACAACAAGGAGGAGAAGCATTTCGAGGCACACAGGAGATGTGCTCTTGGAAGGAGGCACTTCATGCCAAAGAGGGACAACCCTGACGGGCAGCAGCCCACAGATGACCCATGATGCAATAGCGACACACCTGAGGGACTGCAGCCCACGGAGGACCGATGTTGGAGGGCGTATACTGAGATGCACAGAAAAGTGAAGGATACCCAGCAGAGAGCAAGGAGCAGCAGGAAAAGTGTATTACACACATGACCCCAACCTCCTGCATCGCCTGTCTCTCAGCCAAAGGAATTGGGACGGATCAAGTTTAACCCACAGTGAAAACAAAGAAGTTGATAGAAGAAAGAGGGCAGGATAGGTGCTCAGCTTAAGCTGAGCCTAGTAAAGGGAAGAAAAAGGTGTTTAATTGTTTATGTTTTATTTTTTCTCTATTACTGATTAGTGATTATGAGTTTATATTAACCAGCAATGTATTAAACTAAGTTCCCTGAGCCAAGACTTTTTTCTGCAACACATCCATAATTCATTATATTTCTATGGGAGTTTCACTGCCATTCAAGTGATGAGATTCATCAAAAGGAGGGAATAGAACTGCATTATCAGCTTAATTATTACAATTACTTCTCCACTGGAAGAAGTCTGATGTACAACTATTTTTAAATATATTCTCATGTGAAACTGTTGTAGTTTTGTGTGGCGGGGTTGTTTGGTAGCAGGGAGGGGCCACAGTAATGGCTCCTGTAAGCAGCTGCTAAAGGTTTCCCCTGACTCCAAGTCTGCTCTGGCAGCAGGGGAGGGGCTGCAGTGGTGGCTCCTGTAAGTGACTGCTGAGAGTTCACCCCCACCCATGGATCCAAGGTTTTAGTAGTCGGGGCATGGGGGAAGGAGTACCACCAACCTAACCCCTGTGAGAAACTGCTGGAAGTTTCCCCAGCTTCAGGCTGGACCCACCCCAGGCCAGGGCTGAGCCAATCGGCGCCTCTGCGAATGACATATTGAAGAGGGGGCACGGAACAATGGGGGTTGGTGCAGCCCTAGGCAGGGTCCAAGAGGCTCGCCCAAGAGTCAGTTTTCTCAGGAGCCGATGAAAGAATCTGTGGCAGAGAGAGAAGTGAGTTGTGAGAGAGACAGCTACGCAGACATGATGGTCAGGGAAGAGAAAGGAAAGGAAGGAGGCGCCTTGGAGCAGAGATTCCCCTGTAGCATGGATAAGACTCATGGTGATGCCCCGATAACCATAGTAAATGTTCAGGACTGCTTGCTCCTCATTATTTTTGTTTACATCATGTTGCAATTGTTTTACATTTTTTACAGTCGATATAAAATTGGTAGCATGTCTTGCTGCTCAAGTATCAAAATGTATTGTACAAAGCACCACATAATGCCAGCATGGTATTTAAACCCATAACTGCAAATTGGAAATCTAAACTAGACACTTATTTGGAAATAGGGTGTAAGGTATGAAAAAGAAGGAAATGGTTGATTTTAAATAATATTATTAATGAGTAACTGATAGACCACATACCGTTTTCTATCCAATGACACTAAATCATTGAAGTGGTGAAAATATAGCAGTCACTCTGACCTTTGCTGCGATATAATCACTTTTAGATTCCATTATGTTATACAACTTCCTACACTACAGATCTTTCTCTGATAGATACCTCAGTAGGTTGAGACCTCAGATTCCATAATAAACTAACACAGAAGTTGACAGCAAAATGGCAAGGAAATAATCACTGACTATAAGGAAGGACAGGACAGTGCAGTTTCCTTCAATACTGATTAAAACAAACAAATGAAATATTTCAGGATCAAATATTTATTTTTTAGTAACCAAAATTCTTTTTTCTTTCAAAATGCAAAGAGTTTGATTAGACAACCACATGAAGAAAGAGATACACAATTTACTCTTGGATAAAAATTACATAAGAGTAAAATCATACTGGGAATTTCTATTGTCACAATTTTTTCCATGTAGTCATCAATTACTACTTTCTCAGGGAAGACTGATGACTCCTAAGCCACCAATGACCAAACCCTCCGAAGTTAAAAGGGAGGACCTGGAAGCCCTGACCAGGCACAAGATTTTTTTTACTGTTTGGAAATGCTCAAAACCTTGAAACATAGACAGTATCAGTCTATTACTTTTCTTAACATGGGATATGACTTGAAGATGCTCTAATTTCTTTCTTTAAGGATTTTTCGTTATTTTGTATTAAAATATCAGAAGACTAAATGTAGCATAACCTTACTTTGGGATACTGTTTTGAAAATTGTTTCTTTATGACAAAAAAAAAAAAATCCAATTCTATATACACCTAATGATAAGAAAAGTTTGGGTTGGAAAAGACTTTTTAAAGATCATCTAGTCCAACCCCTGCCATGGGTGGGGACATCCTTCACTAGATCAGGTTGCTCTAAGCCCTGTTCAACCTGACCTTGAACATTCCAAGGACTGGGTACCCGTAACTCTGGGCAACCTGTTCCAGGGTCTCACTACCCTCATTCCTTATGTCCAATCTAAATCTACCCTCTTTCAGTTTAAAACCATTACCCCTTGTCCCATCACTACAGGCCCTGGTGTAAAGTCTTTCCCCATCTTTCTTATAAGCACACTTTTAAGTATCGAAAAGCAGCAATAAGGTCTCCCCAAGCCTTCTCTTCTCCAGTCTGAACCTAGAAAGAACCTAGAAAAAGTCTGCTGTCATTCAATTGACTGGTTTGAAATTTTATTTTCTTGTGTGGATTTCTTTGTTGTTAATTTGCTTAAATGTTGCCAACAGTTAGAAAAAATACTGTCAACATCTTGTCTCTTTCATTCCTTTAAAGATTAAGTGTAGAAGTCAACAGGTAATGGGTTATATCAGTAACTATAACTTAGTTCATCATTCTTCCCTGATGGCAAGAATACTTTTACATATTATGATAAAGGTAGAGTCATTGACTGCAATCCTGTAGTGACTGGACGAGTCCTTCAATGAAAACTCAGCTAGTGTGAAGAAGGCAATTCTCTAGAGATAGATGATTCCCACACAGTTAAGCGTATTGGTAGCACTTCCACAGAGAGAGTGAGAGGTAGTCATCACAGCTGGAAATGAAGGAAAGCAGGCCATTCAGTGTACTTGATACTGAAACAGATGGTGCAGGGGCTCGTACCCTGTGTAAGCACTCAGAACACCTCTGGGTACAAATCTTTGGAAGGAGGTTAAATAATAAACTCATTCTCCATTAAAAAAAAAAAAAAAGGAAATTCTTAGATTTCCTATGCTCAGTGGTAGCAAAGTTTGGTTTTGTTTTATCATCAGAGGAAAAAGTTTGTAGAGAGCTCTCATCTCAAAGTTGAGACTCACGTGCTACTCAACATATGTTCCTTAGTATGGAGGTTCCTTTCATTTGGTTTTAGCACCAAATTTCACAAAAGATAAAGATAACACATTACTTCCAGCAAAGAAACGTGGCTACCCCTTTCAGATGTAACCTGTTATTTGTGAATATGTGAAATAGAATTTGTTGTGTTTGTGAGACAACATGAGGGTCCATGTCTTACATATTTCAGAATTCCACACTTTCAACTTGAATTTGTAAAGCATGATACTGCTTTCAAGAATACAAAATAGATGTTTTTTTCAGGACATGGCTATGTATATATAACTATATGAATTATCTAATCCAATAAAGCCTTTCAGTTCAGCCTAACACAAACTTAAAGGCAACAAGATTGAAAACAAGAAGGTGGAGAAATTATTATGCTTTTGAAGAATTAAACACTATTTGTGTTAACTTCTTTCAACTGCATGCATAAATATTTAAAAGGCTCAGCCCTTACAATTAATATTTTAAATCTTTCTCTCTTCTTACTAGCTTTAGCAGAAAGAAAATCAGATTCAGGACAGAATTTAAAAATAAATGTTTCTGTAACAATTTCCTAAAACTAAGATGCTATCAAAAAAGTTGGTTCCAGAGCTGCCATTTCTGAAGAGAAGCTTCATTTATGTGAAGTGTGGGACCAATCTGAAGTGATTCGGATATGATCTGAAGTGCTGCAGATGCTGTACGTGCTTCAGCAAACAACACGCAAAACAACACTGATTAAGATAATTTCAATTCATTTTCAATATTGATTTTCAATGTTATAATCTCTTTTGTCATTTATATAACCTTACCATGATGATGAGACAGCTTCAATCATCCCCTTTTTTGAGGTCACAGAAAATTTGAACAAGAAAATGTGTAGTTTTTTAGTTGCTGTTAACAGAAAAATCAACTTTAAAAGGGTCACTTTGAGATACAAATTTATGAGGTGTAAGAGATCACTGATTTTATTTAATTTAATGGAATCACATCTGTGGAAACAGCAAATGAAGTCATGATGAAGCCAAGCACCCTGAGGAGTCAGAGAGAAGGAGGGTTATTAAGCAAGGAGCAGTTAGGAAGCAATCATGCTGCTCTCTCTTTCTGTCCATATGAGGCTTTTCGGACTGGCACTGGAGCAATTGCCTCATGCCAGTGGCTAAAGTAACCAGGAGCACACTGAAGCAACTTGTGTTTAAACACTAAGATCAGGTTCACAGGTGAATCCATCCAGTGCATATTGGCACACTGAAATGCAATCTTAAATGTACATTTATTTCTTCTTGTATGGCTCTTGGACATACACAGACAAAATAGCTTTTCACTTCCAAACCAAACAAAACCTTTTAAGAATGACAAAACTATTGAGTGTGTTATGTGTAGGTCTGATTCTGATACCATTGATATCAGCAGGAGTTTGTCAACTGAATTTCTATGGGAAGTTTAGATTGATTAAGCAATGGACAATAATACAAATAGAATGTTATTAGTGTGGTTTAAAATTAGGCAAGTAATCTGTTTCAGTGATAAATCCTGAGGAAACGTAAGTATTTGAGTGAGTGCTCCATAATTTCAAATCCTGTATTTGTTAAAATACAAAGATGTATTTTTCTTTGTTCAGTCAGAACAGAGGATTAGAGAAATAATTCTGCTTTTTCAAAAAAAAGAAATAGATAAAGAGATACCCTACTCCCACACTAAATTCAATAGGAATTTTTTTCTGGAAGTATAGATATGGAGAAAGTAAAAAGAGAAAGTGAAAATGCAGTATTTTATTAGGAGGAAAGACCTAAAAAGAAAACAGCATCCTTTAATCTAGATATATTTCTTTCTAAAGGATGAAGGAAGTTCTAACTGAGAAGATTATCCTTTTTATAGAAAGATATTTTTTAGATTATCTTAATTGTAAACAGGGTCTTGATCCCAACATGTGATCCTACACACTTCAGGCAGTTACAATTTTACTTCCAAATATGATCCAAGGAAAAAGATAATAAACTAACTCCTAGACAGATGCCCCCTGGCATACACTGGCTGATGAGTCTTCGTTCAAGAGAGCCAAACAGACCATAACTCTAGTTTACCTGGACATTTAAGCACGGAAGGAATTGCGACGCCAAAGCTTCACAGTGCAGTCAGGCTATACCAGGAAATCTGTCTGAGAGATTCTCAGAAAAAGACCCAGTTATTTCAGAGAAGACAGGAAAATGTTGTTTTTACTGGAGTAATTTAAATCTCAAAAATAAGCATCAAAGTATATTTTTTTTTCATGTGTTTCAGTTATACTTACTGGAAAGTGGTGCTAGCCTTGATATTTTGCAAATATTGGTAATTTCAGCCCCATGAAAGTTTATCTTACAACATGTATTTTGTTGCATCACACACTTAACTCAAAATACAGCAGACAGCTCCATAGTGGACCTTGTTTCCTCCCAATCCCAGCCACCTAATTCCTAAAGCACAGAAGCACTGGTCTCTTTATTGTATGGCTCTTTCATCTTTTAGACATCTCACACTTACCTGCTGATAAATAGTAGTTCAAAGTCAAGAGATGCTGCTTCTCTGGGCTAGATCCTCAGTAGTTTCAAAGAAACTTGGTTCAGGCCAGTAGATTTCTATCAAATACACCAGCTGATGATCTGGTATACAGCTGGTGAGCATTAGACTTATACTTAATTAACACCATTCAACAGAGTCCCTACAGACTTGATTTTTTTTCATAATTTTAAAATAGGATGAGTAAGACTGAAATTAATGGGGTGAGCACTGCTGTAAAACTGATGGCAGAACATTACAGGAACATGAACTGTTATTTCCCTTCATTTGACCCATCTTTTTGCATTTCATCAGGCACTACAGGAAAGAGGCACAGGACCTGGTAACACCGATGTGCCATGCCAACAGTCCGGACAGCTGCCTAAGCTGGTTAAGGTTTAACATCACCTGCTGCACTTAGTGATGTGCTTCAGCAGCAGCAAGATAGGGAATTGCCATATCATTCAGTACTTGAGAGTGAAGAAATTTGCAATAACACTTCTAAGGCTGGAATTCTTATGACTGGAAATATGCATGTAAGCACTAAAACTGAAATATAAAACAAGGGTTAAAAGGGTTACAGGGTTAAAACCCCTGTATTGACAACATAGGACATAGTTTGCAGAACACCATTCCAAGCAGTAAAATTAAGAAATGTATTCTGTCAAACCTAAAAGGCTTGCACTCAGAAACATTGAAGCACAGATGACTATCAATGAAGATTCTGTGTCCTATTACCATGAAGATGGTAGCAAGATTGCAGTTTATAACTTATACCAGTTCTTTTCCTCTTAGCTGCTCAGGAAAACAAACTGCAAGCATATATTTCAAGCATATACACTAAGAAAGGAAAAAAAACCAAGCCAGACAGCAGGCAAGCAATGTGGCCTAAGATGTACGGAGATTGAAGTAAGCAAGATTCTGAGCCAAATTACAACCCTGACAGCTGATAACTACTAAAGGTTATAGAAGATCTGCCCAAAGACTGTTTGTCATTGCCAGTCAAGAGGACACAGAGCTGTCGTGAGGACTTGACTGCCAAGTCTCTTCTCCTGTGTAGCACAGAAGGGATCCTGGCCAGGCCAGTTGGACACACACGTCTTGTTCCTTGTGAGAATGTGAATGCACAAAATTAACTTGCATAAGGGTTCTGTAAATAAGTATCAGCTTCCCCTTCCTAAGATCTCACATTCAGTTTTATAATATGTATTTCCATACATCACCATGCTGAGATGTGTGCATCAATAGTGTGCAATACATTGCTGAATTTGAAAATGCCTGTATTACTGTGCATATCAGGCAAAATTAGGAACAATGAGAGATCTAGTCCGTGTTAATTCCAACTTCTGAATGATCATATTCAAGACTTTATAGCAAAGTTGCATGTTTGCACTGTAGAAACCATGCTAGACATGTTAACACTCTAAAATCAATGCAAGTTCCCTCAAAAGCACAGCCTGCTAGCATTATTTATAGTCACAGCCTCCTCAGAGACAAGATGACCTGACAGATGCGTAACTTTCACCTAAGAAAAAAAAATCAGAAAAAACACCTCTTAAACACACCCTTTTGCACCTTATTCATCATTGAAGGACTAAAACCATACATGTCTCAACATATAAAAAAGCATGACACCCAATAAGGGGGAGTTTAATTTTATTGCCTACATGCTTACTCATTTGAACTTACATCATTCCTATATTAGCACTGTTTCTGTCTTGACATTGTCAAGTGCTGGCTGAATACGAGCCAGCAGTGGGCCCAGGTGGCCAAGAAAGCTAAGAGTAACCCAGCTCATATCAGAAATAGTGTGGCCAGCAGGACTAGGGAAGTGATCGCCCCCCTGTACTTGACACCTCGAATCCTGTGTTCAGTTTTGGGCCCTTACTACAAGAAAGACACTGAAGTGCTGGAGCGTGTCCAAAGAAGAGCAATGAAGCTGGTCTTATCAAGAGCAGCTAAAGAGCAGAGGGAACTGGGGTTGTTCAGCAGCCTGAAGAAAAGGAGGCTCAGGGGAGACCTTGTCACTCTCTACAGCTACCTGAAAGGAGGTTGTAGTGAAATGGATGTCGGTCTCTTTTCCCATGAAACAAGCAGTAGAACAAGAGGAAATGGTCTCAAGTTGCACTAGGGGAGGTTTAGACTGGATATTAGAAAAAATTTCTCCACCAAAACATTTGTCAAGCATTGGAACAGGCTGCCCAGGAAAGTGGCTGAGACACCATTCCTGGAGGTATTTAAAAGATGTGTAGATGTGGCGCTCAGGGACATGGTTTAGTGGTGGACTTGGCAGTGTTAGGTTTACAATTGGACTTGATGATCTTAAGGGTCTTCTCCAACCTAAACTATTCTATGATGTTTGTTGCAGTGCAGCCCTGCCTGAACCTTATGAAATGCTTGTTGTGAAAATAATCTTGGTTCCCAATTTATGTCCAGTCCAGTCTAACAAACTAACTTACTTATACCACACAAAACAGTTAAACCAGTTAACACAAGATCTTCCCCTAACACACTAAAAGCCAAGCCTCTTTTGTATCAGAAATAAACAATTGCATGGAGCATTCTCCTCAGTCTTCATTTTCTTTTTCCAAATAGCAAAGCTCCTAAATAATTAAGTATTTCAGAAGTGTTGCTTTCTTCTATTTGCATGAATTGGTGAAAATCTTAACATATTCAACACTATGTAATATGCATTTACTATGGTCTTACTGCTAAAACACCGAAGTCAATAGAAAGCTAATATTGATTTTCTTTGGTTGGGGAAAAAAAAAAAAAGTCAAGACATTGTATTTATACTTCACTTTTGGCCTAGAAAGTGAGCACCCACATTAAGGCTTCAGGGCAGATCAGGAACATGCTTTTGAAGAAAATCCTCTGAACTACACTTTCTTTCATATTACAGAGTAGTCTCAGAGTACACAAACTCAGTGCAGAAGTTGTTGAGCCAGAAGATGCACTCAGAGCACACTTAATGTTCTTCAGCTGCTAATGGGCATTTATCTAACGGGAACAGCTAGTTCAAAGTAAAAATCATGCATATGACAGCCATTGGTACCCAAGCACAAGCTGTACCTACCCCTAACTGGTACTACTACAACTAAATGAGGAAGGCCCCAAATAACCTTCCTTTATTGATGGGGTCAAAACATGAAGATGTATTCCAGTTTCTCCACTGATTCCTTTGCCCTCAGCTTCCTGCTTACACACAGTAAAAATCCACGTTTCTGGTTTCTCTGCACCGATTTCTGCAATGATCCTCATATGTCAGTCTTAAAATTTTTTTTTTTTTTTTTTTTTTTTCCATTCTCTGTCTCCCCTGCTGTGAAAACCCTGCTGCGTCAGTGGCCCGGTACTGGAAATCTCTGTGAAAACGTTCACAGCTCTCCAGTGGGCGCAGGAGCTGGGCGAAGACCACCCCAGCAATCTCAGCCATGCTCCTCTGCCCAAAGCTGGCTCTGGCACAGCGCTCAGGGTGTGGAGTCGAGGGAGTCTGGCCGCAGCAACAACCTGTGGAGAACGGGGGCGTCGCCCGTCAAAGGTTGGGACTGGCTGAAACTCACCAGTCCCAGGCTGGGGTCTGCGAGACCTGGGGCAGGGGCTGGGGGTCGGCGCGTCCGGGGCTCACTGTCTGCTCCAGCCGGGTTCCGCTGGGACTGGGACCACTCAGCAGTCATGTCGTGGAGATGGACTGACGGGCTTCCTCAGAGCAGTGAGCTGCTGACGGGGGTGTTAGCAGGTGCTCGGTGTGGGCAGGGTCCCCGGGCATGGGTGAGCAGCTGCAGGTGCTGCCGTGGCCCTGTCGCAGCCAGGCGAGCTGGGAGGGACCGCCCCTGGGGATGCTCACCACCCAGGGGCAGAAACTGAGATCTGATCGTAGAATCATAGAATGGTTTGGGTTGGAAGGGACCTTAAAGATCATCTAGTTCCAACCCCCTTGCCACGGGCAGGGT